>NW_028263377.1:13403969-13705636 GCF_051168715.1 Poecilia mexicana | reverse complement strand
TGTGATTTTGATCTAATATGTGTTTTTAATACTGCTCACCGTTTTGTATTACATCTCAGCCCATTTCATTTCTTCCTCCATTATTGCAGCCCTCATCTTTCTCCATCAGCTTTTGTCTCTGCCTGTTACAGCGCTTCTCTATCTGCTTCTCTCTCTCTCTCTGTCTCTCTCTCTCTCTCTCGCTCTCTCTCCCCGGTGAAAGGGTTGAGGGCATTATGTGCTGCTATGAATGATTCATCCCCCTCTCTGGAAGTGTGTGTATGTGTGTGTGTGTACGCGTGTGCCTGGACTGGAAAACAACCAGGTAAGTAGGGGGGAACGGTAGGTGGATGCAGAAGGTGACAGGGGGCAGAACATAGAGAGAACAGCAGCATTGATAATAGTTAGAAAAAAAATAGTTTTTTTGTTGTTGTTTGTTTTTGTTTTTGCATCTTTACTTACAAAGACTTTTTTTTTTTATTTTATTGACCAGATATTTCTAAAATTTGTCAATCATTTGTCTTAGCATCAGGGGACTAACTACAATTTATCATACTTTAATGATCCCATTGTTCTGAACACACATTTCATATCTCATGTTAGCATGACCTAAATATCATAATCATCTGTTAAAAAGGTTAAATCAGAAAGAAATAAAACACTGAGAAACTGTATAGCACATTTCCTTTCTTTTCTTTTTTTTCTTTTTGCTTGACCCGGCGTAGCTTAACTGATAGATATGGGTATTTAAGACCTGATGAATAATTAAGTGGACAATAACGCTAATTCATGAATAATAAAGCTGTTTATGAAGGCGAGGCATGGACAGTGGCTGCGGTGGCGTCGACAGGAAGATTGATGCTCTGGCCTCGATAGGAGCTCTCCAGCATGAGAGGAAGCTGCTGACTGCAGCGCTGCCCATATTCATTAGGCCACTGTCATTGGCCTCTGCGCTTAATGACATACTTATGTTTAATTTGCAGGCATATCCAGAGGCAGAGGTGAAATTTGTGCTTCAATATGTTCCCTATTTGCTCTCTCTGATCTGTCTTTTACTCCCTGCTCTGTTTTTTTTCTGGGGAAAAAAAAAAAAAGACTTGTTATTCAAGTAATGAGCATGTCCAGTATGGTTTTATATGTAAATTTATGCTAGCATCTGCTTCGGTGTAGTCTGACACATAAGCAGATGGCCGTAATATCAGTGTGTGTCTTCACGCTTTGATAAAGTTTGCAAATGTTCAGCTGAAATGTGGGTTAGGCCTCCTAATATGCAAATCTGATCGACTAACAGCCACTTCCATATTTATAAATTCTAGGCTCCAGCCTCGAAAAATTGATGAATTCATGCTTTTTCCCCACAACTGGAGCGCCGTTCAGCGTTACGTAAACACAGACAAATGTTTTGTCACATGTTAATTAATGCGCTTGTGAGCATATTTTTAGCACAAATGGAACCCCCATCATTTTCCACCCACTTCATCCGCTGGAATAGTCCTGCGTAGCTCAGCAGAGTCTGCAGAGCGCCGCTCACTTTCATTACGTTTGTGATTAGAGCTGCAGGCCGAGCAATCGTGAGTTATGTCTGTGCCGTTACCTCGCTGGGCAGGAGAGGAGGCAAGGCTGCGTTTTCCCCACTGCTGCTAACCTTAGAGGTCACTCCCAAGAAGGAGACATTTATCACTCTGACGTGTGGATGCTGTGGGGGAGAGAGAAGACGGTGTGTCGGCGTGCATGCGTGTGTGTGTATGTGTGTGTGTATTGGAGGAGAGAGAGCTTGCACTGTTACAGTATTAATGCACCACACTCTTGCTCCCTGTGGTAACAAAGCCCAAGCTGCAGACATGCAGAGTAATCACCATTCTCTCCTGTCAGGTGAGATGTCAGAGTAATATGTTCTTTACTACTAGTTTTGTTTCAGAAATGTGAATGAATTCTATATGCAAGGGTTCATTTGGAGATTTTTATCCAATTTGATTCCAGTGGGAGTTCAACGTTTTCACTTTTCTTGGATTTCTAGGAGTTGGACTATGATTAAGAGTTGCATTTAGAAATATTAAACCATCGTCTTGTTCTTGTAGCTATAGTCAAATGGATTTACTCATGAATTAGTGAAGTATTAATACCTCTTGAACATTTCAAGATTTTGTCCTAGGATAATTTAAAAGGATTTTATGTGATTTACCAGCTAAAAGTAGAGCATAATTAAAAAGTGGAAGGAAAACAATACATTGTTTTAAATTTTTTTTAAAGTACAAATCTAAAAATTGTGGAGTACTTTTCTGCTCACCATGCTTGAGTCAAAACTCCCTAGATTTACTTGATGCTCCAATTACATGAGGAAGCTTATTGGGGAACGCCTCTACCAGCTTTGCACATCCAGAGGCTGAACTTCTGGCTCATTCTTAGGAGAATTGCTCAAGCTCGGCTGGGCTGAATAGCAGGATGTAAACATCAATTTTCAGGTCCGGATCTGCACTTTGACTGAGTCATTCTGATACATTAATTAACTCTCCAGAGTTCTCCAGAGTTACTTTGGATCTCCAGTCTGTTTATATCAGGAATATTCTCCCTACTCAGTTTTGATGGATGTTTATGTTTTGGTAGATTAGCTGTCCTTGCAGCTGAAAGATAGAATAATTCACTAAATGTTTGCTAATATTCTCCAACAAACCTCTGAGGCCTTCACAGAACGGCGAGATCAAATTGAAGCCAGGCAGCTTTATTTACAACTGAGGGGAATTCTGCAGGCAACTGGTTGCACTGGATTATACTTAGAAGTAATAAAATAAAGACAGGGGTGAATACAAATGCACCCTAAACTTTAAAGTGAATGTTTTCCTGTAAATGATCAGATTTTCTTTATACCTTTTTCTCTTGTTAGAGAGGAGTTATACCCCCATCCTTCTTTGTCCGCGCTTGTATTCCCCTTTTCACAATGTTTTTCTGTACACATTATCATGAGCAGCAGACAAATATCGATCGTGGTCATTATTTGCCCAGGTGACAGTTTGCTGCCTAGAAAAGATTCATTACATCAAAACAGATTGATTTATCTGCCCTGAGGACTTAATCCCAAATGAAAATAGAGACAATTATAGCTGCTGGTGAAGCCACGCTTGCTCACTATTCTAACCCAGCCCTCTCCTCCGCATGCAGACACATAAAATAGCAGCGCCGTGACCTTGGTAGATGCCATAAGAAGAGGGGATGCTGCGACTTGGAAGCGTTTTGAACTGGAAAGCTTCCTTAACATATCACTACACCCCCTTGCTTTCTCCTGTGCGTGTGTTTGTTGATGTATGCACAACTCACCAGCCAAGATAAAGACAGATATGATACAAGAAGGCTGAAAAAAATATTGACAAGCCAGTTTAGAGTTCCCCGTATCTTAATTGTTTAATTTAATTATCTAAGTCTAGATAGGCACACAATTACGCTTATGCATGCAGTAAATCTGATTAGCAGGGCATCCCCAGTGCACTCTGAGCAGCGCTGGTGGTAGGAGGGGAGGGGACACCCACCGACACATCGTTTCTCTGATTATCAGCAACACGCAGCCACTCATCTCTTTCAATTACAATCTGTGTGATAACGTATTCCTCAAATTAATTGTACACTCTTATCTTATTTGCTTTATAGAAGAAAAAAAAAAACACCACTGGCCACAAGGCTCACAATGTGGTCACATGGGGGAATCTATTAGCAAATAATACAAAATCTTTCATCGAGACTTTTTATTGAAATTATTGAATGTGTTTCATTGTGACATGCTCACTGGATTTTGGACAGCACCACCCGGATGTTATCATAAATGGCTATTCTGGTGGAGTTACCAAACACAGGGAAGACAAAGGCAGGAACCTGGTTTTGGTGAATTCAGTAAAGTAAAACCAAAATACTGACAACAACAAAGAGTCCACAGCAGAGAACTGGGGAAAAAAATAAACAAATGAACTCAGGCAAAGCATAAATACTAGAAATGGTACATAATACCTTAGACACAAGAGGGGCAGTGGGAAGGATTTAACAAAGAGTGACTTAAAATAGGGATCTAAATACTACTGAGGTTGTTTACTGGATGCAAAACAGGTGAGTCTGATTATCTGGCTGCAGATGAGGGGAAAGCATTAGGCTAAATGCAACCGAGAGGATGAGGATGGGCTGGGGAATGACACTGAATGAATACAAAAAGAAAACAAAACAAAACAAAAAACAGGCAGATATGTAAAACACAAAAAATAGCATGTATTACCTCTTTTCCTGTAGTAAATGAAATTATCATTTTAAATTACTCGATTAAACAGGATTTCTGTTAGCGGCAGCCGCAATTAGCAAACGCCTGGTGAAGCTAAACGTTTGCTGAGCTTATTAAACAAACTACTTCTCAGTTCAATGCTCCCAAGATTGATTGTAAATGGCATAATGAAGGAGCACTGTAGAATAGGGGCTTCTTAAAGAGACAGAGGCCAATTTCAAGGCATAAAACTGCAAAGTCAAATGCCGTTTAAGCTATGTATAATATACGACAGTTTTGTAACAACTAAAATATGACACTGCATGCCAGAAAAAGACATAATACCACCCCTTTAAATTACAAGTTAACCGATTGAAAGAAGCCATATATTAGCATTCAGATTGTATTATTTTAAAACGTTATGAGCCTTAAAGTATAAATGTTTTTATTAAGGCAAAGACAGTGATTACCACATGGTTTTCCCCAAATCCCTTTGTAAAACACAAACCCGCAAACTCTATTGAGAGTATCACAAGATTCGGCCATGTTGGTGTTGCGGGGTCTGCTCTAAGTCTATGTAATACATCTAACTGGATCAATTAGATATATTACATGAGTAACAGGTTTAATTAATTGAAATTCTCCACAGCAGCGGGGTGGTTACAAACAGACAGCCATGATGTATGGTTGAGGCGTGAAATGCAGGCTGAACAATAAGGAAGTCTGGCAGATCCAAGACACAAAAAGACTAGATTTAATATAGATACAATGATAGTGAAAAAAAAACCTAAAGCTCTTGTAGCAAATTTGTAAATAAAACATTTTGGCTCGGGATTTACCTGCCTTAGCTTGATTTTCTCACATTGTGACATTTCTCATGCTCAAACAAACCGCACTAAGTTTTATGAATTCATTAAATCACAAAGGAATCCCTGATGCTATGACACATTAATTACTGACTGAATGACAAATTGGGCTTCGCCACCATTGCTGTGATGCATAGTTTTGCGATCAAACAGATGTGGACGACTACAATCTATAAGCCTGTGACAGCAGCAACAGATGGTTCGGTAACTGCAAGCACATGGCGGCGATCGGTCTGCAATGTAAACAGATTCAGTGATAGGTTCTTGTGGGCGTTCATGATTAGATTCCGCCAATTCAGAAAAGGTTTATTTGAGGTGGGCTTCTGAGGCTGATAAGAAGATCCTGACTGGTGATAAACTACCAAAGCTCACCTTTCACCATGTGTCTGTTCTCAGTTCAGCTAAGGATCCTGGATCTCAGTGGAACCATGTGCTTTGGGAACAAAAATGGCAGCTTCAGTGGGTCGGAATAGTGATTTTATTTTTCTAATGCACAAAAAGAAAATGTATTAGCAAAGGAGCATAAGATTTAAAAAATGGTGAAATGGTCATTATTTATTGATTACATTTGATGAGTGTTTATTTGTTTGTATGTAAAAGTGAAATAAAGCTTGTATTTAAACAAATACTCATCATAATCATATTGTAACTGCACAAATTTGTCATGGTTAGAGAGCCGAAGGAAAATTTCCACCTTGTTTTATCGCCTCTTTTCTTATCTTACGTGTTTAATTCATACAGCGCTTCAAGAATACGCCATGAGGTTGAAATATGTTGAAAAATTGTGACATTTAACATTAAAACATAAAACATATATATTTTTAGTGATTATCAGCATTAACCACATTAAAATTGTATTTGTATTCAGCCACTTTGAGTCAGCGTTTCGTATGAATAGTTTTTGCTAGAATTGCAGTTACTAATCTTTGTCAATATGTTTGTACCAGTGTTTTGCATGTTCAGGTGAAAATTTTTGTAAATTCTTCTTTGTGAAAAAAAAAGCTCAAGCTCAGTCAAAATTGACTGAGGGCATCTGGATGCTTTTACAAAACCCCGAATGTAGCTGGATTTAGTGGAAAAAGTGTGAGTTTAAACCAAACTGGACTGCATAGACTTGGAGCTCTCAAGGTATTGCACTGTAAGATTAAATGTGTTGTGAATTGATGCTTTAAACATAAATTGAACTGAGTTCAACATGGTGAGGTCCATAAACTTGCAAGTTCATAAACAATAATAATTTATCTACATTGAAGTAGAGATTATAAATAAATAGAAATGTTGAGATAATCAGTGAGTACATTTCAAAAGAGATATAAAACAAATTGACTTTTATTCTGAATGATTTGTATATTTTTGTGGAAATAGTGATGCAGATGTTCTGTTAGTTTTGCATTAAATAAATATCTGTAATCTACTTGAGACATCTAAATGTTTCATGTCTGTCTGACATGAGATTTGCATGTAAAGTTTATGTAGAAAAAAGAAACTGGAAAGCATGATTCAGTGCATATTTACCAATTTATTATAAGATTATTAACATAATTCTTCAAATTATGATTATGATTAATAATGATAGCAACCTGAGAAAGCTTCCCTCTGAGAAAGAGCTGCTTTATAACTGCTCTGTCTAAATCTGACATTTGGATGAAATTCAAACGTAATTTATATTTTCTGCTATTAACTGAGATGGTTGTCAAAGAAAACATTATGTGGATGACAAACATTTGATTGTAAATCAACCTTCAAGTGATTCTTCCCCACTTTCCAACTAATACACCATGCACAAAAATGTGTGAGAAAAAAACGTCTTGACTGGGTGTAATACATCAAGCTCCTCTGCATCTTGTAATGTGCAACAGCAACATTCAGCTCCTATGAAATTAACCTCCCGTAACTAATTTCTCTTTAATGTAGTAGCCTTATTCCCTGCTAGATAGACGCCATGAGAGCAGCACTCAATGGATGAGTAAGATGCTACTACACATTGGCTTGCAGCACAATTTAAATTGTGCCCTCTGTTGGTATGACAGCAAATATACACATTCCTTACTGTACAAACTGCAAACGCAGCTAAAACAGTCATATATTTCTTTATATCTAGTGGACACGTCACTTTTGACTTTTACTCGTGCCTACTTTCCTCTTTGGTGATATAGTGGGAAGGCTGATGCAAGATGCAGAGCGTCGGCAGCAGGGTTAGTGATGAAGGAGCTGCAGTTGTCATGGAAACCCCGGAGAAGGAGGAGCGTTGTGAAACGAGACCAGTTTGTTTTGTTATTGAAGATCACGTGACACCCCGAAGCCCCGCCCACCTTCCCCAGTTACCACGGATTCAACCGTCTCCCTGCTCCGGTTAGTTACTACAAAATGGCTGCAGAAGCTCCGCCGCCGATGAGAACCAACTGAGCGCTTCAAGGTAGGATTTACGTATCTTTTTCCTGTGCTGCCAGAAAGCAACCCCTCGCATTTTTGACGGTGTTCCAAATGCGCAGATGTGCAAGACTTTGACGCCTGTCGTTTTGGACGGAGTGTTTATATGGAAGTATCTTCGGCTCAGCCCACTGTGACATCACTGTTGTCTTTGCACCGGGTTCTCAGCTTTTACGAAGTTTGCCGATATCATAGGTGTTTGTTTGCGTTGCTTACAGCTTCTCAGTTTCGAAAGTCGATTTTCGTCTTGCTTACGAACCGAACAAGCTCCCCTGTTGGGGCAAAAATGAAGGGCGACTGTGTTGTTGCTGCTGGGCGGCAGACGTCGGTGGGACACCCGCCGTTGCGTTGCTTTGCGGGAGACCCGACATGGACATTATTATCGCCACTCATTCGCACAAAATGTGCTTTGTGCGTCACGTGGTTGGATTTAAACCCATTTAGCCCCGGTTTATCTACAGGGTTTATGTCCACACACCACTGCCAGTTTCATTCACCAAGAGCCTTCGCTCGGGCATCAGTCCCTGCTCCACAGTTTGTAAATTGATTACTTCCAGCTCTCATTTTAATTGCGGGGCAGAACCAAAACATGCTATTCTTGTTTCTTGAGTGCATTGCAACCGGAGTGTCTCATTTTGCGTTTGCTTGAAATCTGCTGTTAGTTCTTTGTCTTGTCAGTGTGAGCATTAGATTTCTGTGTAATCCCTGAGAAATGATGCCTCTGAACTCTTTAACCCCGCATGTCTTGGCTTTATGCAAAAATGGGATAAAAACAAATTCGACTTCCCTTTGTGCATGGTGGAACAAAATTTTAAAAGACGTTTTAAATGTACTTTGTAATATTTGTCATGGTTTATAACAATCAGTAAAATCTAAAAATTACTCTGGTTATTTATCCTTAATTCTGCAAAGTGTCGAGTAAAAAAACCCTGGTGTTACTAAGTCATGGTATATGTGAACTATTGAGTTTATATGAAAGAAAATAAGTTATAAACATTTCTTCTGCTACAAAAAAAATTAGTTTTGAATATTTTTGACAGATCTGAACCAAATTTTCAGTTAACCACCCACCAAGTTAGTTGTCTTGTAAGTGATTATTGTGAAGAATATGATCAGTTATTGAGGTCTGTTCATTGTCAAACTCCTGTCCTCTCTGTGTTCTGCAACTTTTACTAATGACTCTTTGTGTCAACAGACTGAGTCACGTAATTAGATCATTAGCGGGACTCATTTGAAGTTGAGTGCATGAGGAGGTAATAGTCATTTGATTCAGGAGTGTTTAATTTGGGACACATCAAACTGTTGCGGGATACTGGTTTTTGAGGACTGGAGTTTGTTAGAGAATAACTAAAGTCTAACAAGCTGGTAGCCTGTTGATTAATCAGGTTGTCTGCAGTGATAACTTGACTTTAATGGGATTTCTATACAGCCAAATTTGATTTTTTTTTTTTTTGTTGGTAAGGGTCGGGGGCACTACTCTTTTTATTCTAGTTTGCTGATAAGTAGTGCCAAGCAAATGGAGGAGGAGGGTCACTGAGTAACTCCACCCTGGACAAAACTGATAATCCTGGCATTATTTCTACCTTCTCTTTAACTACATGACAATTTTAGTCAATTTAAAAATTATACATTTGTTTTTAAAACCTTAGTATACCTTCATTTTATTAAATGTCACATGTCATACCATGAATGTGTGCTTATTTATACTGACGCTGGCAGAACTGTGCGAATAATGAGTATTTTTCTCTTCACCAGCTCAACCATTTCAAGCTGTGTCATTTTGTCTCTTCCAATTTGAAAATGTAAGTGAAATAGTTGTTAACTCATGTACTTAATCATTAATTATCAGTTTATCTATTATGCTTAAGTATTGTTGTTATAAATTTTGAGATGGTAGTTAAAAATCATGTATTTACTAAGATTTTACATTATTTTATGGTAATTTTATACTGCACCAGATTCCCATTAATTATATATCTATTTAAGCCAGCTGTCTAATGAAATCGACATAATCTGAGAATTAAGCATGTGGACATGTATCATCAAAATAATTTTGGTATAAATGTCACTGAAAAAAATGAAGACTACATGGTTGATTTTAAAAATTCAATTTTTCTTCAGGTCAGTCAAACTATTTACTTGGACAAAATCCCCAATAAGAAGACTTGTCTATGAAAAAAAAAATAGACAGTTGATGATATTCTGGGTTTGTTTGCTATTAATAGGAATTCTGGAAACTACAAGCCACAATTTAGGGGGGCGATGCAGCCAACAGCGTAATCATCAATCAAGCAACTGGAGCAAAAAATGGCAGCTGCAGACTCGCTGATAGTAACATACCTGCTGGGGGATGCCACTGCTCTGACGCATTAAGAGAGCAAAGCAACGTAAGCTTTGATTCCTGCTGGTTTTACTAATGTGTCATGGAGCCTAAATTTGGTCTTGAGGAGGTGGCGGTTAAGAGACGGGGTCACCCGGGTTATTTTTCTCACTGCTGGGTTAGGGGGGCCCCACTCAGGAACCAAAGCCTGTGAAAGAGGCAGTGTCTATTCACAGAGAGGCATGAAAAGGAAGGGGCTGAGGGGGCTGATAACAAAACCAGACTGCTAAATGCTGTGATTATAATACAGATTAGGTCATAGCATAACTTTCAGTTTAAAAACCCTTGAAGTCCTTTTGCTTGAATAACTGAGGGATATTTGGCCGGATCGTGTCATTTGGTTTGGCTGGTTCACAATATCCATAAGTCTGTCTGAAAATGATGATCTTGCATTGAACAAAATGAGAACCCTCAAGTTTAAAGCTTGAAGAAATACCCAGATGCTATTTGTAGTTATTGCTCATTGATTTGCTAAAAAAAAAGGCAGTTTATTTGTTATTATTTCCAGTGCTTGTGTCACTACCAGTACAAACAGGGATTAGCTTCTTTGTGTGTTTACATGTCAGACATCAAATCAGTGATTTGCAAGTTCTTTTACATGAAGAATGTTACTATGGACGTTTTTTTTACTTAGTCTGGAAACGTATGACGTATTTTTTTTGGTATTTGGATAGATCTGTGTTTTCAGAATTGATCTCCTCTCCCGCTGCCTAAATGTTTCCATCCATCCACGTTTAAGTGTGAAACTTGACGTCCCAAAAATCAACATCTTTGGTCTTTGATAATGTCAGTGTTCAGGAATGTTGGAGCAGTATGGATCCAAAAAGAGCCTGGTTTAGGTCCAGTTTGAGTCTCTGTTCTAAATTGCAACTTTACTTTACTTGCCAAACTCGACAGTTGTAGAAGAAAACGCAAACCTTGCAAACCTGTAGGTTGTGTGAACATGTTCCACAACAGTTTTGTTTTGTTTGGAGTTTACATCTGTGTCCGTCCATTATTTATGTCTGATAATAATCCAGTTTTGATTTTAACAGATGCAAATAATATAGATCTGATCACAATCCAAGCACTCATTGTAAATACAGTGAGACACAAAATAGGGCCAAATATGTGAAGTCTGACACAATGTAAGGAATTACTAACTAGAAATTCAGTACAAACTCAATACAAGCAACGATTTTTCACCTAACAGTTGAACTAACATGAATGGGTTTTGACTATGAGACAAAATTGGATTCATTGGATAAATCCTGTGAATGCAAGAATATGAAACTCAGTCAGGACATTATTGAATCCAGAACTTTTTCGTTTACTAACCACCAACAGCGGTGCAGTGCTACTGCTCTGTTACTGGATATCTTTGCTTATTGTGACATTGGTGCAATATTGTTCGAGGTGATGATTATGTTTATATCTGTTATTCTTTAAGCCGTTGTGTCATCTAATGTTTCTGTTTTTTTCTTCAGCTGCTTGAGGTTCGGTTTTTGTTGTGGATGTATGCAAATTATTTAAGTGCATTTTCATAGAACCGCCAACACTGATGCCTACATTTCACCTTTTCTACGCCATTAGGCTGAGTTAGAACGCATTACGATGGCCACTCTGAGAATAGCTCCAAGTAGTTTATAGAGTGCAATCCTCTTTGCAGAGCCCTGGGACTTTGTCAGTGCTTACCATGCAGTATTTTATTTTACTTATTTCCCCCCTCCTTCTAAACCTTCATGCAACATAAAGGCATGTGCAACACATTCTTCCCTTTTTCATTATGCGTCTGAGGTTTTACATGCGAAAACCCGAAAGTTGAAAGAGCTTTCCTGTCCCCAGAAGTGCAGACGAGCTGAGGACGGCGCTTCGCATGATCTCCGAAAGCTGCAGCGGCTGTTGCTGTCGTCGTTGGCAAGGCATGCGATGGCATTCCTGGCTCTGTGCCCAGCTGCTGTCATCTACGGTCTACCACCCCTCCTCCCCCTCCCCAATCTCTCTCTCACGTCCACACTAACCAGCTTCATTGTCCGTCGACCCCCCTCATCTTTATTGCTCAAGTGCACAGCGGCGAGGCATTTACTTGTTCACACGTTTACTCTCCGCTTCCACTTAATATTTTTTTTTTGAAGCAATTTTCTGCTCTGGCTGTAATTGACTCACCTTGATCTCTCCTCGGTTGTTGTTCCCGTCCTTTTTGTGTCCATCCTTTGTCATCACAGTGAGTGTCTAGTTTAACGGGGGGACACCCAGCTGTAATCCCAATGATCTGACAGGAGAGTGTAATTCCACAGCAGACCTCAGTTCGTTGGCCTTTGACCTTTAAATTCGCATGGAAAGCGCTTCCACATTAAAACATCATAATGCATAGTCTATTAGTCTGCTGCTGCGTATGAGTTCAAATCCGTGGCATTGTTTTCCTTTTTGCTTAAGTGTTATTGAGTTGTTAGGACAAATGTTTGTCTTTTTATTTTCAAAAAACAAATATGTCTGAAACTTATCAATCAAAATATACTCTAAAGTTGTTATAGTTGATATAAACGACAATTGAGTCCGGTTATGTTTCTCAAAAAGCTGCAGAATTCAAAACAAAAATGGTACAACCAGATGTTTATTTGTAAAAAAAAAAATCATCCATCGGTTTGTCTTTGTAACTTGGCAAAAGGTAGAAAATGTACTGTATGACTGTATGGCGATCAGTAAAGCTCTAAATATGCTCACTTGTTCCGTTGATGCACATGTTTACGATTTAATTATTTAACCGTTCAGCCTAGCTGGAGGAGCAAAAGTTTCTTTAACTGCAACCATTTTGACCGTCCTCCCAGGTCAGCGGAGGACAGCAGCTCACATTAACTGGAGCATCTCACTTATTGCCTACATGACAAAAACCTCACTGATGCAACGGCGGCTATATTTAGTATTGCAGCTGTAGGTTCTAAATCAGCCTGTTGCAGCTTTAAAAAAAAAAAAAAACTGTTGATGGGTATGAGTAGCAGCTCTCTTCTGCATAAGTGGCAACAAAATTAATAATGCAGTTTTTGGGATAACATGTTAGTACCACCAACGTACCTGTGTCTTCAAGTAATTTTTAAGCTTTTTTTTTTGGTAAATAAATTTTTCTTCTTGATTTTAACTTTTTTAATGTTTTTCACCTCAAAAAACTATTGTGTTTTTTTTTTTTCTCAATTTGTCTGATACCGCTACCTGACAGGTCGTTCTCTGTCTTGCTTCTGTATTTCTTTATTTGTTTGGGTTGTAAAAAAATAAAAAATAACTGAGTGGTAAATAAAAGCTTATCCACAGCTAACTGATCAGAGTTCAGAGTTAAGCATGGGGGACATTTCCATATTATTGGCTGCAATTGCAGATGAGGCAAACATTCCCAAACTAAAATGGCAAAAATATTTTGTTTGCAGATATCCAATGGAGGAAGTTTGGGATCAAAATGTAATCTAAATTTATCTAAACCCTTTATCAACACCATACCACTTCAGCGCTTTAGGTGTTTTATTCCCAATAAGCAGCAAAAGTGTATGGATATGAAATAAAATTTTTCCCCATGGTAATGGTATAAAATATAACTACCGCTTATATTTTAGCGGTAGTTAAAGGTCATTTGATGATATTTTATGCGATTACCTCCTTCATATTGCTAACATGTATGGTAACATGTTGAATAGAAACCTGACCCTAAGACTAACCTATGTCTCAATATTGCAACAAAATTGGTTAGATGTTGATTTCATTCATTTACGTAAATGCATTCCCAGAATTGGTCAACATTTCAAATTCAAAAATACTTCATTGATCCTAAAGGGATATTAAATAATTTTCTGGAAAGGCTGATCTGGAAACTAATTGTTAGTTTTTGTGTTTATACAAAATACAGTTTTGTGAGGATTCCAAAGTTCCCTCAAAGCCAAACTTAAGTAAAACAGCTGAACCTGTTTTACTTTGGCCAGTTCCACGATTGGATGAAACTGACTTCAGCGCCACGCTGAAGGGCGCTGTCTGTCTCCACCTGACTGCTCACTGGGACCTCTGGGAGCGCCTGTTGCCAGGCAGTGGCACACGTCACCATCGCCTGCAGTAGTGCGGTCTTGGTAGAACAGACTGGTTTCTCCAACAGTGTCACATTTTAGGGTTAGAGGTAGAAAAAGAAAGACAAAACTAACATTTTATTTTGCTTATTAAATTAAGTGTTTAAAAAAATGTATGAAAAATTCTTACTTTTCCATTTTGTGATGTAGACTCTGGACTGGAAATGACTTAAAGCTCTGGATATCTTTCAGTGTGAATCAGCAGTGTAACACTTTCATCTTTAGAGCTGCTTATTGAGGTCATTTTCAGTACAAGCAGCAAGGTTGACTAATGGCAATAACCCCAAATGGTGTTATGAGTTGTTTCTGTAGAATGAATGTAAAATAAAGGCTAGGAGCTGTTGGCTGCATAGCTTTCCACTATCAGTCCTTAAAAAACAAAGTAAATTCTGCATACAAGCACAGTTTACATGAAATTGCTTTGGAAATGAAAAATCAGCTCCAGTGGTGCATTCAAATTAGACCTTCCAATTTTACCTTGGAGAACAAGAAGAGGACGATGTCGCTACGTGAACTCGACACGCTGAGGCTCAACAGTGCAACCACCTAATTAAATATGCAGCTCAAAATATGACATCTGTGCAACTATTTTTGTTTCATTGGCAAGGCTGCACTTAACATTTCATTTACGTCTCTGGGCAGAGGTGTGGATGCTTTTTTTTTTTTTTTTTTTGGTCTGTACAACATGCAGAAACCATACTGTGCAAATTAAGTCCTCACTGGCTGAGTCTGCAGCCAATACAGAGCAGGTTAACTTCTCACCCAGTGAGTGCGGTTGTCAGGCTCGGTGTTTGTTGAGACAGTCGGCAGCCGCGGGTTGACCAGTCTGATGTGCCCCTTTTGAAAAGGTGCCCACCCACAACTTCCATCAGCCATTCACAACAAGAGCCAGTTTGAACTGCTGAATTTTCGAGCTCGCAAAAATAGCTTGGAGGCTCTTTCCTGGCTGTAAAAGCACAGCTGTCTTAAGCTGTGGTCGCGTCGTTGACTGTCATCGACTTCTGACGTTTTCTTAATTACCAGAGGTAGTGAAATACGATTTTAAATGTGTTTTTAAAATATGAGAAAGAAGTCGGGCACACCCCTGGTCTTCTCTGGTGTCCTGTGAAGAACTTATCAACACTGCAGGTGCAAGATTAAGCTTTGTCCTTCCTTGTCTTTATATGTTTTAGCTGTGAAAAGAAGCAAAAACACAAGAAGAAAAACATTTGATGGAAGATAAGAAAAAGAAAAAGCAAGAAGAGAAGAAAAAGAAAGAAGCTGCACAGAAAAAGGTGAGCATTCGGTCCAAGTTCTGTTTTGAATTGTGTCTCTTCCCTACATTTATTCATTCATCAGCTTTTTTTTTTTTCTTCTTCTTCTTTTTTTTCCTGCTCACTTAATCCCGTTCAGTGAAGCTGAGGCTTATCCCATCTGGTGAAAGGCAGGGTATAACCTCGACAGATCGCCAGGCCATTGCAGGGTTTTAGAAAAACATCCATGCATGCACGCAGCCTCTCTCCTAAGGTCAGCTCAGAGTCACCGTATAACCCAACATGCCGTGCACAGAGAGAGCCGCAAACATGCACACTCCTCCATCAAAAGTCTGAAAAACCAAGACTGAAAAGCTTCCTGTTGTGGCGCACGAGGTTTAATAGCAGTACCAACATAAAATCTCTTCATGTAGTCGAGCTTTAATTGTTTCTACTTATTGTTTAATAAAATCTGATGTTATAAGATTTTATAACATCTTCGTAAGACTTCAGTTTTAATACAGGGTCAGGCCATTTTAGCTCCACTGCCTTATCAGCAGTAGATAGAGGGAGCGACTCATTAAATATTTCTCCGCAAAACTCATTTATGGTGTTTTGGATCAATTAAGTTTACTTAAATATATATTTTTTAATTGTGAGATATAGTTTAATTATGGAACTTAAACCATCTCTTTTGGGGGGTAAAATACATTTAAGTTTTGCATCACATCTCTTGTTACGCAGTGTGTGTTTCTTTTCATTTATTCATTAATTGCTCAAGTCTTGGGTTCGCACAGGTGTGTTCAGTACAGCTACATAACCTGCAACAGTTGCATTTTAAGTGCAGTGTAATATAAAGACATTTTCCCTCATCATGCATTACTATAGTGCCTATAAAACGTATTCACCCTCTTTTCATATTGCTTTTACAAAGCTCTTGTATCAAGAGGCTGGATTTTCTTTTGATAAAATGAAGGACAAACTCTTTATAATTTGCTAACTTTTTCTTTAAAGAAGCACATTAGTATGTTTGAGTGTAATATTAATACTGAATAAAGAAAAAAAAAAAAGAAATATTCTGGAATATGTTCGCCTGGCATTCTGGGTGTTTTTTCTATTTTTCTCTAGGCTTCCATCACACTTAATGTAAACATGACAGTAAACGTCCCACTTGCCTTTCTGCTTTGCATAAATCCAATTCTTTGAAATATTTGTATTTTGGTGTCGTAGGTCAAATCTTCATTCATTTTTTTCTCTTTTGTTACAGACCACAGAACAGATAACCAAAGGTAAGTGTTTGGAGTTTCATAAACCTGTTTTGAGCAAAATGTTGTTGTTTTTACACATAAAAAAAACTTAGTCTACTGTGCTTTCTGCTTTGTAAATAAGAAGCAAACTTACTTTAAGGATAAGAAATTGTATTTTTGTCTCCTTAGATAGAGGCGCTTTGAAAATCCCAGAGAGCCACTGTTTGATCTCTGTGTGAGAATAAAAAGCATGAAGCTGAATTAAGGTGAAACATTTAAAGTTGAAAATGAAAATATCTGGAGCCGGGTGGTCGGAACCGCCTGAGCTGAATGTGGAAGCCAGGTGCCCATGCAACACTAATAAGGAGCGTAGGGATGATGCAGCTCCTCCTCAGGTCTCCCTGTCGGCTCCACAGGCTTACCTAGGAGAACGGAGGTGAGAAAGAATCTCAGAATAAAAGAAAAAATAAATCAAATAACAAACAATACAAATGCATAAGGGGAATTGCCTTAGAAGACGTTGTGAAGAAGACTGGGCTTAGCTTGCAGGTTTTAAACTCTGGTTCTGTTAAAGCTTCAATATTTATTTTTGTCTCCTCAGGCCAGTGTTTGTATAAAAAAAAAAAAAAAATCCTTTTATTGGTCTGAGCAAGCATGTTTGGAGCCGGTCTCTGTTTCAGGACAGACGGGGGGAGAAAAATCCGATTAGACCTTCAGGCAGTTGTTGACAGCGAGGCATTAATACAGCAAAATTAGCTGTGAATGTTGTAATTTTCTACCATTCAGATACGTGTTTGTTGCAGTGGTTAAAACTCTTTTTTTGTAACTAAGAAAAACCTTATTTGTGCCTTTATTACGTTATATTACAACTTTTAAGCAAAGAAAAGCCTCTCTCTAGTAAATAACTATTGAGAAACACAACAGCATGTCATGGCCTAATATTAGAATTGTGTTCATGTCGGAGAGAGGAAGGAAATGATTAAAGGTTTTAATGATTGACCATATTTAAAAAAAACAAACAAAAAAACAAATAAGAATTTTATATTCACACTATTTATTTTTGTATTTATTTATTTAATTTTACTTAGATACAAAGTCTCATTCTCAGGATAAAGCCCTATAGATATTATGTAATACTGAAAACGTCTGTGTGAATGTTTGTGAGAGCCAAAATGAGAACCAAATGACAAGTGAAACACAGAATACTCCAGTTATTACTTCTACTGATACCGTTTCACTTGTTATTAAGTTGGCCCTAATTATCTTGCATCCACTAATCAGGGTATTGTAAGACTGGAGCGGTATGGATTTTTTTCCTGTCCGCTGTAGTTTATATGATGCCCTCCGATCTATACGGTCTAAGAAGAAACTTACAATGCAGGAATAATTGCAGCATTTCTTCCACAGTTTACTTCATGAAGTTTCTTAAACTGCTTCAGAAAGGTGAATCAAGCCAGTAACGCAAGACCATATTCTGCATTACTTTGTTACAAGGGCTGAAACAATTAATTGGATTAATTTTGAATAATCGATCATTGAAATAATTAACTAATTTAGTAATCGAATAATTAACCGGAGTATACTTTAAACATGACATTTGATGTTAGAACAACACCATCAAAACAGTAATTAAGCTAAAATTGTACAAAAAAACATGCCAGAACTCCTCATCTGGCATAGTTTTAGCGTCACCCGTTTCAAATTACTTAAATAAAATTTTAATAATTTTTTGCTGTCTAATTACTTACCAGTTAATCAAAAAAAAACAAAAAAACAAGTCAATTACAGAAAGGGCTGAGCTGTTCACATGTTGCCTAAAAACCTTTAGACAACGCATTTGTCTTATTTAAAAAAGGAATTGAATTATTACTAAAACGTTTAAGTGATTAAATAAAACATTTGCAGACTGTTCCATTTTTTTATTCGATTACTTGATTAGTCGTCTAATACTCGCTTACTAACGTAATCGTTAGCTTCAGCCCGGTTCTTACAGTTAACGCAGCACTAACGATATTTAGAAAAAACATTAGCAGATTTCTTGAAGGTGATTTATATTTTGGACTAGCAACTTAAAAATATAGATTGTTTGTGATAGTAATTTAGGGTAGACTGGGAGCTAATTAGGACAATGAGGAAAGTGTGGGGGATGAATAAACATGCATCCGTCCTCTGGAGGTTTCCAGCAGCACCCGAAGCATCTTAATAATGTAACTGCTTCCATCTCCTGTCTGGTCTGGCAGAGAGGCCCACCCTGGGAGCAGAAGAAAGGGAGGGCTGCAAGGAAAAGGTTGAAATTATTATATATATTTTTTTTGCTGTTTGGTGCGAAGCAAAGAGAAGGTGAATGCTGAAACGTGGGGGCTCAGGTTGATCTGAGGGAGCAGGGAGAAAACTGTGTGCGAGAGCAAAAGAAACAGATGGAGCTACGTGAAACTGAGACTGAACTCCAGTTTCCTGTTTGCCGACACAGCTGAGGGGGCCCGTTGTGGGTTGTTTCTCCTGGCCCACTTCTGTAACAGACATGCAAACACATGCTGCCTCTCTGTTCCAGTCCCTTAATGTAACAGTCAAATATAGATTTTTTTTTTTTTTTCTTACTCGCTGTGTTTCCGAAAACACTCAAAACACCCAAGATGTTGACATGAGTTCAAACATTATCTGAAGTGTTGAGCTGATTGCTGCTCATTAGCTTCTGCTGCAGAATCGACGGTTGCACAAGCGATCCTTATCCCCAGTGTTCAGGTCCTAATGTTCTGCATGTTTTAGTTTATGACATGTTTTCACACACCTGCATCATTAACAAGCTTCTGCACACCTTGTCAACACTGAGGAGGTAATTTAATCAACTGATGGCTTTTATTTTGCTTCTTATTATGAAGCCAAAAAGAAGGAAGTAATGCAGTGTGTTGCTGAACTATATGTACTTTTTAAAGTTTTCGATAATTTGACATTGCAACCACAGATTTCAATAATGCTGTGACAGAGCAACACAAAAGTTGTGCATATGGAATATAACGCCTAGTTTTTCAACTTCATGTTTTAAACAAAGTATTTAACACTGTTTTATTTTTGTTCTCAACCTCATTTAATCTGTTGAATAAAATCCAGTCCAGCAGAAATAGTCCACCTGCGTGTTATTCAAACTCACTATAAATACGTCTGTCCTTTGAAGGCCTCAGAGGGTTTGTTAGAGAACAAAGAACGTCTTAAAGCTCAAGGATCACAGCAGACAGGTTTGGGATAAAGTCGAGCATCTCACGATAAAATGGAAATAATCTGACACAACTGCAAAGCTGTTAACCAGTGGCTAAACACCTTAACTGAGAGACCTAAGGAGCGCATTAGGAAGGAGCATGAGTGATGGCGTTGCTGCAGTCAAAGAAGGAGCTCTGTTCAGATGACACTTGAAAACTGTTTGTCTCAGTTGATCTCTATCTGAGTGAACTGGCAAAGAAGAATGGGCAAAAACGTCCGTCTGTAGATGTGCAGAGCTAGCGGAGACGTGCCCCAAACGACTTGCAGGTGCAGATGCAGCAACAATTTTTATTTGTAAAATAAAAAAAAATTAAAGAAAACCATTCCACTTTTCCAGTGTGCTCTACTTTATGCTCGATTATCATATACAGTCCCACGGTTTGCTGGTAAACATCAGGATATGATTTTGTTCTGCTGGCTTATATTGCTTTCATAATATTTGGTCCTGAAATTTAATTTCACTGTTTACTGCTGGGTGACAGCGTACTGCTGTAAATGAAAAGGTTGACTGTGACAATAGTGAAGCGAGCGCATAGCTGTGTTTGATCCCATCCGTCTTCTGTTGTTGTGTGACATTATAGGTCAGAATCCCAGCAGCTACTGGCATGGCGTTAACGCTGTAAAGTAAGAAAAAGGGACAATCTACACTGGCAGCTTGTTTCTAAGTTTATTCCAGAGTTCAGTGCTATCATCAAAAGGATGAGTGAAGCACGCACACACGTCGAGGCGCACGTTTACGTATTGCCGTGGATAACATTATTAGAAAGTGAATCTACAGCTGTTGTTTCATAGTCAATCAATTTAACATTTCATAGTCTCTTACTTACTCAGTTATTTATGTTTGACATAGAGTGGTGTGATGAAAATGGGATTTATGCAAGATGACCTTTTGTTATCATTACTGCCTGATCCCTTCCTCATGTCTTATCTAAACAAAAGCATCAGTTGTATAATAACTGTTATATTCGTAGAAGAACTGGAGTAACAGATGGTTTTCCTCCTACTGTCCTCATATTGCACAAGCCTTTCAATCCTTTTTAACTCTGGGTACCAAATTCTCCTGCACCGAAATAGAAAAATCAAATTAAATCGTTTCTGTACAACATAGAGAATACCAAGTAAGATTTCTCGCCGTCAGTTTCTCGCTGTTCGTGTGTGAAGTCCCTATTTCAGCCTGAGTCGGTGTAAGGCCCAGCAGGTGCTGCTCAGGTCAGGAGGACAGGACATTCCAGCCTCTTTCATGCTTCGCTTCTTCTAAATCAAAACACAGAGGAATCTGCGCTGCCTACAGCTGCCGGCACAAAGGGCACGAGCAGGGGAGTGATGACTCCAGCAAAGTAGTTTTGTTTCTCTCATGCACCTGACTTTTGTGAGCAGGGGTCTTGGAGACGAGCCTCTCTGACCCATAAAGCTGCAGAAGTGAAAAGAAAAAAAAAGAAAAAAACATCTATATTTTGAGGCGCACTAGAAGCAGAGATGGATTTTGGTGTTGAGCTATTCAGGTATAGTTAGGACTTGAAAGTCTGACCTATATAACACTGAGTGTTCTTGTAGATATTAATTGCTTTGAGTAGCGTTAGTCACTGTGTGAAATGTGATGAGGGGAGAGGTTCCCATTCGAACCACTGTGTCACATTTATTCATTTGTAATTAAAGCTTCCAGTCTACTCTGGTGAGGTTTGCTGCTCATATTTTAAAGCCCCGTGGAAGATGGAGATGAAAGCCTCTAAATACCTCATCAATATTTGATGCTTTTCCTCCACTTTTTAATGAGCCATTTGATAAGGATACGTCTCTATTTTCTTGTTATCTTCAATTATCCTGATTTACCGTTGCAGCTTGACAGCGAAAGTGTTATACACACTGCTGGCCACATGTATTGGCACCCTCTGCTGCAGACGTTTAAAAAAAAAAAGAGCTTTGTATTGCAATTGTATAATCTCCTGCTGAAAATGTTGGAAAACAGATGACACTTGAAAAGAAGTGGGGAAAAGAATCCCATGTCACCTGAATCCCCAGTGGCACAATTATAGTACCACTGCTGTCGATACAACCCCATTTGGAGCAAGACTTTTTCTAATACACTGCAGAGAGGGGAGACCTATTGTCTGTTTTCACCAACTCTTATTCTCGCAGCACTCTGCGAGAATAAACAGAGTGCTTATTCTGCACTCTGCTTATTATGATAGGTTTGAGCTATCATACCTGTGGGGTGATAGCTCACCCCACAGGTATCTGTAGGATTTATTAATGGGGATGAGATGTTCATAGAAAAGGAGTTTCTGTGTTGATTTGGCCCATTTTCCCAAAAAATAATAAATAAATAAAAAAGTTGCAAATTACTCCCTACAAACATAACCTGGTCTTTCTGAAGTAATGTAAAAGTAAGGAGAAAATATACTTTACTTACATGATTTTATAGGGATTTTTAAGGGGGCTGGTAACTGTGACACAGGTGATTTTTGTAAAAAAACAAACAAAAAAACTACAAATAAGTCCAGAATTATTCTTAACAATGGCATATGGAGGTGTAAAATATAAATATGGTTCTTTTGAGTGGAATTCATATTATCATTCTGAAGTGGCCTAGAGAGTCTTGACTTTAATTCGAGGAGGGAGCTAAAGATTAGGGTGATGGCAAAGAGTTCTTCCAACCTCAAAGGCTTGAGGTACATTTTTATTGTGTCAGTGGAAATCTGCTCAGCAATCATGAAAAGACCTTGATTGCTGTAACGTCACTGTTTCCATTAATGGTGGAGAAGCATACAGATCATTTTTAAAATTAAATTAAAGGTATTTTTTTTTCCTAAATTGCCCCCTCTTTCTCATCGTGTTGGTTTTTCATCCATCTTTTTCATTTTCTGTCAGAGACGAACGATTTGTCTTAGTTTTAAATCTAAATCTTTCAGGTTGCGATAATTTTGGGCTTAACTGTAGCTGACAGTTTTACTTCCAGTGTATTGTTTACTTTTGTAAATGTGTAAAGATGCACAGACAATACCATTTTCTTCAGTATTTTTTCTCTGTTTTTTAATAAATTTACCGAATGTTGCCTTCTGTGCACATTCGCTCGTAAAGCCCGTCCACAGAGGGCATCTTTCACCGTCAAGGTCATGTGGCCTGTTTGCGACTTCCACTCAGGAGATTGTGGAGCCGTTCACGCTTCCCACCCCTCTTCCCTCTGCGTTCGACTCTTTGATGTCGTTTCAGACACCCAGCTCTCCCACGTCAATAAAAAAGTCTTAAACACTCAGGCAAGCATGCTATCATCTTCTCTTTCAGAAAATTAGGATCCCTTTAAAAGTTGAAAATGAGATGTCTTCCTGTGCGTGAAGCACACACAGCCCCAAGGCCAACGTTTGATGTGCATCTTTGATGAACTGGGAATTCTCCTGTGCAGCCTCACAGCTGAGGACTGTGTTTTTGCAAATAGGCTGTCATGGAGATTCACTCTGATCTCTCGCTTTACTCCATTTCAGTTTAATTTCTTTCTCTTTTTCTTTTTTAGCTAAATGTGGCTTTGGGAGACGCACACTTCCTATGTTACAGCCTTCGCTGGTGTGTTGTTTTTATTCTGATTGATCCTTTATTTTCATTAATAACGTAACACTCACGACGGTCGGTTTGATCGTATTCGTGTGTCTTGATGTGCAAGACGTGTGTTTCGCTCTTTGAAATGAAGCAATCACAGTAGTGGAACATGCTAAGGACAAATAGTGGTCTAATTGTAAGCGGATTTGGAGCCAAGCTGGTTTCAGGCAGTGAGACAGGAGCTCACAGAGGAGCACAAAGGGGGGGGAGACTTTCATGCACACACTGTTCTCTTCATCGCTTATCCTCCCTCCTCTGCCTCCTTCCATTCCTCCTGTACGCCAGCTTTCTCTTTCGTTCGCCCTCCCTGTCCCTCATCGTTTCTTTTCCCTGATTGGCCAATGGAGCACTCAGTCGCCTCCCCCCACCTTCCCCTTCCTCCCAGCTTCCAGAAGGATCTACGTCATCCATCAGAGATTTCCAACTGTATAACAGTCGACTCCATAACTAATACGTCGTGCCGCACTCCCAGAGTCCTCTTGTTTTATTAGGAAATCACCTCTTAAAGCCAGCAAATTGACCTGGAATTACTGCGGCCATCTGCTGGCCTTAATACAGCTATGATGACAAGAGGATAATAGTCGGTGGGAATGAAGGAGAAAGGAGAGAGGGGAGCACGGAAAGGTGGGGAGGGATGAAGCATAAGAGTATCTGATGATTCGCTGAGCTGCAGAGAGAGGCAGACGGATCCAGATGCAAGAAGTGACATCGATCGCAGAAACGTAGGAATCCCCTCCCCTCATGCGTCCGCGGTTCATAACCACGATGGGCACCGACGCATCAGGAGAAAGGAATTTGGTCTCATGTATCAGTAAACATGGGTCTCTGTTTGCATGTTGCACTGCACCATGTTGCCCTCTCCCCTCAACGTGGGCCTCAGCATTACATAACTCTTTGTTTTTGTATGTGACTGGCGGGCTGCATGTGCTCAACTTATTCACCGCTTCGCTGCACAGACTCGGGATGGCAGCCAATGGCGAAGCGCGCTGCTCTTTGTAACTCATTTAGTCCGCAGAATTTTTTTTTTTTCTTTTTCTTTTTTTCTTTTTTGCTTGTTGGTTTCACAAAGCCGCCCTTCCCTTCCCTCCTCCAGCCAGCACTCAACTACCATTTTGGCTCAGTGCGCATTACGTCCGATCAGCTGATGTTTGGGTTTTCACAAGTACAGCCTACATAGGTTTTAAACACATTTTTTGCATCCCTTTTAGATTTTACTTTACCAGATTACTCCATTATGTAATGAAATGCTCTGAGGCGATTACCCTCTGTGCTTTGTGTCCCATAATGTGTTCCATCCAGGGCTAGCTCGGTAACCCGAGTTGATCCTCGTGAATGATTTAATGCTGACCCTTAACCTCATAGCTACGCATTATTGTACCATAAATTAGCCTGCAGGGGACTTTAAACGAACCGAATGCTTCAGAGTTCCTTTAATATTGAACTTTCATTTAAATAAGTTATGTTCGTTTTTTTAAAAATGCCTCTTGATGTGACCTTCTAATAATGTGAGAGATGGAGTTTGTTTTGAGCCTGCAGGATTATTTCTCACTGCTGCTGTTTACCTTATCATCTCAGTAGCAGGTTTGCTCTGATAAAGGGGGGTCAATAGAAAGTTTTAGGATGTTTGAGCAACAAATTGTGGAGACACAACAAAAGGGGTAGCTGGGAACTGGTGGATAATAATCAATATTTCCCAAGAATAGTGAATAAATAGAAGTATTTATCTCATCAGTATCAATTGGATACATTATTTTTCTTAGTTGTTCCACTTCAGTTGCGTACTTTCCAGA
This sequence comes from Poecilia mexicana, assembly GCF_051168715.1. Taxonomy (NCBI): domain Eukaryota; kingdom Metazoa; phylum Chordata; class Actinopteri; order Cyprinodontiformes; family Poeciliidae; genus Poecilia; species Poecilia mexicana. The sequence continues at coordinate 13,680,550 of NW_028263377.1, read as the reverse complement.
AAGAAATTAGAGTTGTTTGATTAGAAAAGCAAAGAAAAAAGTATTTTCAGAATTGCAATACTGATTCCAACGGAATACATAACTATTAGTATCTGTATTAATCTGTCTTATGAATTAAATAATTCCGGAAACAAAAACAACTTTTGCTTAAAGAGAAATGCCGAAGGAAACGAGGTACATTCAGAGTATAATCATCTGATTGGAGGTCTGGTTTGATCACATTTCTATTAACTTTACTCTCCAGCTGTTAAACACAGGGCTTTTGCACATGATTTTGATTTATTTTGCATGCTCCATATATGATCGAAAGGCTTTGAAGAAAGAAAAAAACCCCAGAAACTTTTAGGCCTGTTCCCAACATGTTGAGACATCACATTAGATAGCTATTGAGAAATAAATATATATTCCAGAACTCTTGATGACTTATACCTCTGACTGGACCTCTGCTTACACACATATTAAAGCTCTGAGAAGTGAATTTTAAGCATATTACTCATAGAAAAGGAGAAACTGCTCATGAATCAATTATGCATCATTTCCAAAGGTTACAGAGTTCTGAAATGGCAAGATGAGATTATTACTTCAAAACGCATTCTATGAAAAGCGTTGACATTTATCTGTATAGTGTTTGTTTGGAGTGTTGTAAACATTGCATGGTTTTGACAATTTCAAGGACATATAAGATGCTGCCTTACATTACCTGCTTGACTCTAAATAACAGGTCGACACATTTAGTTTGCCAACACAAAGGAGGTTTTAGAAGTTAAAAAGGCACTTATTTCCCTCAGGAGTCTGTAGAGAGCAGAAACGGACCAGCTGTTCTTAAAGCATAGCTATTCTGAGTATAGGCTATTAAAATGGTTTGTCAGAGGTGACGGAAAGACCGGCTCTGTTGCCAGGGGAAACTGAAGCTAGTGGGACACGAGCGCTTGACTTCAGCAGCTACGGCAGCGGTTGATAACTAACAGCTTTGGTCATGCGCCGAGAGGTAATCGTTTCTGGGGCTATAACCTGCCACAAAGTATGAATAGCTTATGTTGATGGGGTTGGGCGCTCTTTAAAACTCTGTCCTGGTGGAGACAATAACACACAATAATGAAGCAAGCAGGTCTAAGTCCATCATCAGGCACTTGACCTATTTATCACTTTTAATCTGCGAACAGGCAGCATATCGGGCAGCGAGAGTTCCCCGTCATCCCCAAAGGAAGTGTGTATTTATGATTTACATTTCCACAATGAGATTATAGCAATCCTCTGGTTTGTGGTTCAGAATATCCTATTTGTATGTAGTTGTAAATAGCTCAATTGTAACTTTAAAAAAGATAAATAAATAAAAAGGCAGTGAAGAAACACTGTGCTAAAAGATTTTTACAAAACACGCAGGAAAAAGTTCTTTGTGCACATACTGACATTTTTCATGTATGTTGATTTAATTTTATGTGAAAAATCAATATAAAAGTCCAAGTGGGGAAACGTTAGGTGGAGCAAAAGGATGATGCATCTTTTTTTTTTTTTTTTTTTTTACATCTTAGTCACACAGCAGAGACAACCGTATCTCTGGAGAAGCTGCAGAGAGCCAAAGGTCCTTAGAAAAAAAAAATCAACAGGATAACAAATCTGATCTGCTTGAAGGATAGCTCCTGTTTGCAGTTTCTCACAACAAGCCGTGTAGGGGACACAAAATGTGGAAGAAGGCTTCTCATCCAATGAAATTGAGTTTTTTTTTTTGTTTGTTTTTTGTTTTTTTGGGGGGGGTTCCACATGCAGAATCCTAAGTGTAGTTAAACTCTAGGATAGTTAATGGGAAGATGGATGAATCTGTCCTAGAAGAAATGCTGGAAAAGACATTCCAACATGTTCCAACAGGACAACAACACTAGATACCTGCAGCTGGAATTAAAGCAAAGTAGCTCAGATCAGAAAATATTAAACAAGACAGCCCAGTAAAAGTCTGACCTGAATCAAACTGAGATCGTATTTCAACGCCTGACAAGTGATGTTGAGTCTCCTCTTCATAAAATGATGAATATCCAGAAGAGAAGTGTGAGCAGGTGGATTCATAAAGTATTGATACAAGGGATTAAATACAAATGCAAAACTTCAAAAGTTTCACTTCGTAATTATAAATTAATTTGTGTTATCAAATTATAATACCTATGATATAATATCCGAATAAAATACCTTGAAGTGTGTGGTTGCAATACGTTAAAAGGCTCTGTATCACTAAAAGGATGCAAGAGCATTAACTTAGATTATTTTCTTTTCTTTCATTAATATTTTTTCAAGTTGTGACCATCAGATATTATAGTAAACAAAGTTGTGCAACTGCCAACATCCTGCTTTTTGTCTGCAGTATTTTGACACTTGTATGTGCTCAGCAACTCTTGTCTATGGCTAACGCTCCTTTAACCCGCTCATCCTGTATTTGCACTCCCTCCTTCTAACTGACCCTCTCCCTGCCCCACTTCCACAGTGCCAGACTCTGCCAAGCTCGACCCCACCCCTCCTCTTCTCCCCGCCAACCCCGGTGCCATCCCACCCGTACCCCAAAGCAGTGGAAATGGGAAGCGCGCCCCCTCCGGATGCCAGCCGCAGACAGCACAGCAGCCGCAGACTTTGCTCCAGCAGCAGCAGCAGCAGCAGCGCTACCTGCCCAGAGAGGTGCCACCGCGCTTCCGCCAGCAGGAGCAGAAGCAGCTGTTGAAGAGGGGCCAGCCTCTGCCTCCCGGGACCCTGCCTCTCCTTACCACGGGATATCCCGACACTAGTGAATCTGCAGCATCAACCGTAGCCATAAACCCCTCTCCGTCCTGTACCTCTTCCTCCTCAGCCAGCTTGCCCACAGGTCAGCAGAGACACTTGACAAAACTCCACCTCTGCTATTACTAAATACTGCATAGGCTTGCAGAATGATGCTTGCTGTGTAAGAGTGGATTATTGTTCTGAATTGCTTCAGTTTTTTTTCATTGTGGGGGGACGTGGAGTAAAATCACGTTGTTTGCGGTTCTTAAAGCTGCCATCATCATTCTGAAATGTTTACATTTCTAGACAAAAGTAACATTTTACACTTTTAATTGAACATTAAAATTAATTTTAATTAACTTAAAATTGAATGCATGCCAGCTACTTAAAACGCCACACACATTTTTGCTTAATATTTTTTTGGGATACAAAAAAGAAAGAAAAAAAAAAAAAAAAGCAAATTTCTTTTAAAGGTTTCATGGTCAACTATTTTTAATTTAGTAAGAGCAGAAATACAAAATCTTCTAAAGTCTCTTTAGAGACTTGTGTTTTTTTTGTTCTTTTTCAAAGAATTAAAGTTACATCTGATAGATTTCTAGAATCATATGAGTAAAATTTTAACAGATATGTAGCTAAATAACACAAATTTAAGAGAATTAATTGAATGTTCTTTTAAAGCTTCTTAAAATCTACCTTTTTTGTAAGCATTTATTAAACAGCATGCATTTATGTAATGAAAGATTTGTGCTTTATGTGGATATGAACAACTATCTAACTCTTAGGTGGCAAAGCCATCTTCAGTAAATACACATCCTGCAGTGTCGAGGTACTGTGCATACTGAAAAGTTGGAGGAAACGGCAGGCTAATGCTGCCTCCCGTCCGCCTTCTTTTGATGGTCTGGCATCGTAGCGTGTTTGTTTTTTTGTGGTTTCCTGTCTGTCATTTGTGGATAAACGTCAAAGTGAGAGTTATTTTCCTCCTTCGTAAGCTGAGCGCTTTGTTTTGAACGTCATAATCGATATCCAGCGTCATAGCGCGGCTGTACGCAGGTGTCTCCCAGATGGCTGCTGGTCTGCAGCAGAGCCTCGTCTGAGTTGGTCACATTAATTGCCACTTTATGAGTTTGTTCCTCTTCTACTGTTAATGGAATTAGCGGCAGTCTAGCCATTGCTCAGAAACATTACTGCACCCAGCAGAGCAAAATACTTCAGTGCAGACAATGCGACTTAGGGGTTTATTAACTTTTACCTGCCACTTCATAAATTTGCCTGCATGTTGACAGTAGTTTGTGCTAATTTATTTCCCTGATGATGCATTTTTTGTGCCTCAGATTGAAATCTCAACATTCTGACAGTCACTCTCTATTGATATGTGGTCTCTTTCTATTTAACTTTGCTGGGGGTTTTTTCTTGGACTACATCTGCTGTGCCATGTGTTACGTTTTAGTTTTGTTTACCACTCTGCCTCTGGTTTTGTTCCTGTTAAACTCTGCTGAAGCATTTGGATCACAGGTGCTGCTGGCCACTGTTTATTCCTCACTTTGCCAGGCTGGGACTTAGAAACGGGGATGAGGTAGATGAAAAGTAAACACAGCTGGCTATTTTTTTTTTCTCTCTGTGTGTGTTTTCCTTCCTGTTGCTTTCATGCTTCTCCAAGTGATAATAGTCAATTATTTACCAATAATTATCTGGTGTTGATGAAGATCCTTCAGGGCCTTTTGCGTCATGCGAGTGATGCGGCTTAATTCTCTGTAACTGTCTCAGGGCATCACTCGGCTCCTCCTCTGATTCTGTGAATGCAGATTTATTTACATGGCGACGAGATGTTTACCCTCTCGTCGTCTCTCTCCCCTCCTCCTCCTTCCTCTGATTAACACCCTCGTACTGCGCTCTGAGCTTCAGTGTTTCCTGTTTGGGAGGAGGAGCGATACGGAACGAGCTACTTGGCCCGCTGCCTCGGTGAGACCGAGAGAGAAGCAGAGAAAGAAGTAGAGAGCCAGAGTGGCAGAGGTCCAGGTCTGTGGGCTGAAGTGACTCATAGCTTACGGTAAAAGCTGCTGCTTCTCTCCGCCCCTCTCTGGCAGCTCGGCTCTGCTTTTGCTCTCTGTGCGTCTTTGAACCGACGTGTTGCATTGGGATAGAGAGAGAAGTCTACTTTCCTGACTAAAGACCGACTCCGTTTTATTCCCTCCTATAAAACAGGAGTTTTCAATGAGCCCAACTCTGTCCGTTTCCCGCTCCTCGTCCTGAATCAGTCTTGTAAGCTAGCTACTGAAAATATGCAGCCCTACAGGTAAATATCACCTTAGTCACATCCTGGACACACAGCAGAGAGAAAGGTGGTCCCCTCCTCTCTTTGACCCAGTGGTGATGTTTAACAGTAGGAACACACTGGCTCCATTCATTGCCCTCCTTTCCACTTCTCCTCTCCATCTGCCTGACTCTGTGTTTCATTATCCGGCTGCATGTGGATGTCTTAAAAAGCCAATCTGATAAACGTTTCTTGTTTTTATTTATATGCAACAAAAACAAAACAAAAAAAACACACACATTTCCTTTCCTCCTAGATCAGAGGAACTTGTGTGTCATAGAGTATTAATCTGGTGTGAAGGCCTGTAAACAGTGAAGTCTTGGAGTATTTTGCTTTATAATTGAATTTCATGCTAAGGATTTTAGATGTTAAATCTGCCCATTTAATTTTAAGACACAAGGAAATGTAGTTTCTTCCATTTCCTCTGTGTTTTGCAGGGAAGTCATTTCCTTCTGGCATGTTAGTTGAACTCTGAGTTCTTTGGCTCAGTGTGGATGAGATGTTTTGTGGAGTTTGATCTACATGGAAGATGCTTTGTTAGACATTGAACACACCAGCTCTGCGACAGTGGCAGCAGCATTCTGTGGGGATGCTTTTTATTCTATTTTTCTGTAGCAGTGATCAGAGATGTCGTTACAAGAAATGACTTGAGGCTCGGTCTGCGGCTCACCTTCCATCGGGTGACCAAGACCTTGAGTCAGTGTCCAGATGCCCTGCTGTCCATGATGCGGTCTCTCTCTCTCTCTCCTGTTTATAAATAAATTCAAATTTGGTTTTCTTTCAAAATGTTTCTCTCATCGTCTTTGTTTAGGAGCGGAGCAACCTACGCTCGCAGCTTCCACTTTGACTGGTTTTGTTTAACTCTGGGCTCTTGTCTTAATGTGTTTGCGGCGTTGCTGGGAGGATTTACAGCTAACCGCCTTTGCATTTGTAAGACACTTTTGTTTATAGCTTGTAAAATAATTAACGACTTTTATATACCAGCGGGGAGCTGCCGATGTAACGGAACAACAAAAAAAGACTTCTCGGTGTAAACATGCCTCGATGTGTGCAAGAGCTGCGCCGCTAATGTGTTAATAGCTCGTCTGCTGGAGAAGAGGGTGCATGCACGATGGACTTGATGTACTCTTTAAGTCTGCTGATCATGCCGTAAAAGAGCCTTGGGAATCCCCTCAAAGAGGCCTGGGATGTCTTGTGATGTGATTAAACATCAGCTCTGTGTTAACCACAAATGTTCGACACTCGCTCTCTCTGTTTTTCTATGTTGGCTGACTTTCTCTCTGCTTTTTCCTCCTCTGACTTTGTCTGCGAAGCCCGGTCGTCTCTGACGCACGCGTTCTCCTCCTCCGTCTCCAGCGTATCAAAAAAAAAAAAAAACAACAACTTGCACACTTTCTAGTTTGCCCTTAGGGTGGGAATTATTAGTCAGACCGCACATTCCATATTATGCCAATCTTCTTGTGATTCTAGACTTTTTTCCAATGTTGCCTTTTTTTTTTTTTTACGTAGCTAACAATCCATATCCCTGGGCACTTTAATGTTGAGGAGGTATAAAAGAGAGCTATTTTAAAACTTGAATGCTGAGAGGAGAGAAGGAATACAGAGAGGAGAACATGAAGTCCAGATGTCTTAGTTGTGTAGTTTCTTCATGACACAGTGTACCCTTCTGTTATCCTTTGGATTTTTCTTAATAATGTTATGATGAGACCAAACAAAAATGTACTGAAAGTGAACGTATAGAAGAATTTCTTCTATAAAGAATGCATCTTATTTTTCATTATACTTTGTTACATTTCAAAACACACATTTTAATGTAATCCTTAAATTAAAAATTGCTTCACATTGGGAAGTGGAAAGAAAAGGACACAGTAATTTCAAATTGGTTACAAATAAAAGTATAAAAAGTGCCGACATTTCTATTCATCCTCTTTTAAACTTGGCAGCAGTTTTGTAAAACCTGCAAAAGGCTTGAAACCTGGACAGGTTCATCTTTAAGGAGGACCTCAAACATACAACTAACACTATAATATATAATGGTTTATATCAAATTGTTTTCATGTGAGCCATCAAAGTCTAGACATAAATCCAATTCAGAATCAGTTTTAAATTTTGTTCACCTTCTCTTTCCATCCAGTCCATTTCAACTTGAATCATTTTACAAAGAGGAATGGGAAGAAATTTCAGTCTTCACAAGTAAAGCTGGTAGAGACTTACCACCAATAGGCTTGCAGTTGTAAATGCAGGGAAAGGTGCAATTACAACTAACCACTAACCAAATAAAAGCATTAACTAAGAAGGGCCTATTCTAAATGGATGCATGAGTAATATTGAAAACACTATATCTGTTTCCCTCCACTTCAGCTATATACTACTATGTTTTGAAAGAATTAGTCTAATATAAGTACTCATTGAAGGAACTGTATTGTGATAAAGTCGCTGTTACTCTGCCTTCAGCTTCAGTGGTAAATTATAACAGGTTATCCTGCATTATGTCCCCGCTTCAAAGAACCGCAGCAGCAGTTTAGTGTTAAACATGGGCTTCACTTTACGGCTCCCAACCTCAACCGCAATAGTAATTTTAACTCATTCATGCATGTAAGCCGTTATACTTCATATTTCAGTGAGCGACTTGTGTGTTGCGATGTTGCTTTACGATCAAATCAAGCCATTCCTAAAAGATCACGTTTTGCATTATTGGGGGACTGCAGTACATCAACACAATGTGAACCTTCTAATCGTCAGACAAAGAGGCAGTACATTTTTTGGGGAGTTCTGTATGTTCCCATCCAGCAGGATGTTCATCTGGCAGGCGGCATGCATTGTCAGCTCTGTACCATCTAGTCTCTCTGCCCTTCGGGGACTTCATTAAGCCAGGAACTGTACAGCTGAGGCCCACACCGTCCCTCTAGATTATTTCCTACTTCAGTTTCCAAACATCTTTCTTTTTTTTTTTTTTTATCTTACAGCCCTTTCTATCATACTCAGCTCGTTCTCCCTTGTGAACGTTTCAGCCAAAACAATCCTGGAGAGCAATTCTTTAAGATTATTCTAAAAAGTATAAATCGGTGCAATTATTGACAAGACGTATTAAATAAATGTAACTAACTTTTGTAATTTCTACTTTATTTTTAGTTGTTTCTCTGATTTGTACAAAAAACATGAGAAAAAGCCCTGCATCTTTTAGACACAACCAAAAATGGGAAAGAAAAAAAACAAAACAAAAAAAACAAGAGAACATACATTTCAAATAAGCCACATTTTTGTTGTCTTCATACTTCAGGGAACGTCTAATAATAAAATAGCTTCTCGACTCAATTTATCTATAGTAATAATTGCAGCAGTAATTTAAAATGTCTAAAACAACTGGAGCTCTGAATAACAATCCTGTAGGGTGATCTCTATTTATCTGGAAGTTATGAACATTGAGGATGATATGAAAACAGGTGGCAGAAATAAACACTGTTAACGAGCCGTAGCAAAGAGGTGATGATGCCCACTTTTAAGTCCCCCAAAGATCCTAAGATCCTTCTTAGAGTGCGTGGTGTCATGATCTCTTGAAATATCAGGACATCTAAACGAAAAATCGTATTGATTTTACACAAAACTGACAATGACATAGTGTTTCAGGTAGAAAATGACCTGAAATACACGACCAAATCAAAACAGAAATGATTGACCAGAATCTGATCATGCTTTGGGTCTCCATTGTGCACAGGAGAAGGGGTGGAACCACGGCCATAATAGGACCCTGTTTTCCAACAAACATTGACTTATTGTTGTGATGTGAGGATGCCAGGATAATTTGTAAACAATAGCAGCGTTGATCCAGTGGCCCCCCTGCTCTCCTTCTTTTACCAGCCTGCATGTCCTCCTCCTGTCCACACCACCCAGTTTTTCATTTTTAGTACTTCTCTTTTTTTTTTGTCAGTTTCCTTGCAGCTCTAGGACGTTATTTCTAATCTGCTCACAGATATCCAAAAGGTTAATGTGAGTTATGTTCAGATTACATCATCGTTAAGCAGATTTTTCCTTTCAGAATCTCTGTGTAGCCTCACTTCATGTTTGATATGTGCTTTTCCATAAGCAAGCATGTGCAAACGCAAGAAAACAAAACTCCCGAATCCAGAGTGGGCTTTTAAGAGGTTTCACTTGCCGTCGTTTGCCTGCTGCTGCTGTACAAGAGGCTTTCCATTGTGGGCGACAGTGCTAATTGCAGACAGAGCCAAATATTTAGTCACCGACGGCGTTGAATGGATGAAAGATATGAGGGGAAGCCTGGAGAGGTACAAGTGTCCTCTTCTATGTTTTCTTTTGACTTGATTGAGAGTACTTTATGAAAGCCTAACCCGTTCCTCTCCGACAATCCCTTTCCCTCCCCCCAACCAGTCATGTTTCATTGCTTTTCCAGAAAGGGAGAATATCCTCCGTCAGGACAGGAATAGAACGCGATATAAATAAAGCCAGAGGGAGTCAATAGAAGAGGACAGACCCAGCCAAAGCTGTGTTGGTGGGAGGGACGTAGCGAGACGGGTGAGGGAGGAAGGAAGGTGTGGAGGAGGTGGGATGGGGGTTGTTTCATGCCGCGCAAGAGCTGTGCAACTTCTTGGCAGCATTTCAGAAATGAGCCTCAGAAGCTTGGCGAGCCGAGCAGACATATTGAGACAAGGATGGTCGCTGCGTTGCACAAAACCTAGCTCTTTGCAGGATGGTTGGGAGGCACCTCTCCACAGGTATTTTACTGCTGTCTGTCCTCTTTTTTTTTTTTTTCTCCCGTCTGTGTTTTTCTCGTCTATCCGTCTCTTCTGCGTTGTTTTGGCAGCTTGTATCCACGTACACTCTGAATGACTACTTTTTTTTTGTACCATTTCAGCTGCAGCGACAGTGCATTTCGAGTGTGCAGCGTTGAGTTGCTGCGTGTCGCGTTTATCGTTGCGAGCGAGATGTGTGTTTTCGAAGCAGTAGTGGAGCTGCAGACAGTAGATCAGAGGCTTTTTTGGCTCTCATTCAGTACTGAGAAAATGGCGGTCCTGCACTTTACAGCAGAGAGAGACGCTACAGAACGACAGCGCTGTGTGTCAGAAACACAGTGCCCTGCTTCCCTCCTCCCTCCCTGCTCTCTCACCATATCCTCTCTCCCTTTTATGTAGTGGCGAGCGTTGTGGTAAGCTTGAAAACAGGAGGTGCCACACAAATATTGTCACTTCCCTCATGTAGTTGTGACATAGTTGCCGTATTTGCATGCAAACTATGTGTACATGTGAGGGGAGGGGGGGGCATGTAAACAAGAACCAATGCAGCACGAGGGACAGCTGTAATCATGCAGTAATGCTGCATTACCTTCATAATCATAGTCCCCGATGTTGTGTAATGGTAAACGCTTGACTTTGTTAGAGCAGTTTTACAGAGGGGTAACGGCAAATAAAAAGACGGGGGTCGATATTGTTCCAAGGCAGCAAAGTAGTCATGCTTCATGCTTAGTAAAGGTCATGTTTGTTGCAGTTTGAAGTTGTTAAGCTAGAGATGCCCAAGCTGTAGGAACTCATCCTTGGTTGAGTCTGATCTGGTATTCAAATATAAATATAACAGCTGTTCTGTGGTGAAGTGAGTAACACTTAAAAAAAAAAAAAAAAGAAACTACAACGCGCTGCGATTTACGTTACTTTGAAATAAAATCTGCAAATCTGACTTTAAATTAAATATAATGTAGATTGAAGTAAAATGTATGTTTAAAAGTGATTCTGTAGAATTGCTCAATACTTGCATTGTTGATCAACAGATTTTTAATCTAGGTGGTTTCTGTTTTGACCAGTAGGTCTCTGTAGTTTGTGTAGATACACAGACATACATTTAGTATTTAGAAAACCTTAAAATTATTGAAAATTGGGACGTTGAAATATTTGATGTCGGCATATTTATTCACCGTGGGGGGAAAATCTTATGTCAAGAAACCATTTTTAACCAAAACACTGATGGCACAGTACTTTGATCATCCCCTTCTTAATGAATAGAACAGCTCTATGTCCCATCCTGTTACCTTTCACAAAGTTTGTGAATACATAGTGGGTTGTGTGATTATTCTTTGTTTTTTTTAGTTGCACAATCTCTCTTCTAGGGTCCAGACTTGGAGGCTTTGATCCTCAATTGTGTTGTTTTCATCTCATCACCCAGGTTTTTAACAAGTTATCTGTCTGGGGACTCTAATGGCCCTGCAAGGAGGTTGAATTTAGCTGTGGTGATCAATATCTGTATTGATCTGGCTATACGTCTTGAAACATTATCCTACTTAAAAACACAATGAAGGTCCACTCTCAGTTTATTAGTTTATGATGCCATGCAGTCTAACATGATTTCTAGGGTCTTTGGAAGAGAAACGGAGTCACAAAATCACAGATCTTCCACCAGACTTATAGGTGCTTTCGTATTAATCTGTTTGTTTCACGCAAGACCCAACTGGAGCACCGACTGCTGAAATTTTTGTCTTGGATCCATCTGACCAAATCATGCTCTTCTAGTTAAAGTCAGAGGGGAATGTTGGGAAGTCTGTATGTTTACGTTTATCATGGTAGGACAAGAAAGGCTTTTCTTGGAATCCCATCCCTCCGGAACAATCAGGCATGAAAATTATCTAATGGATTGTATGAAAACCCCTGAGATTCAAATATTTGCTGCGCTTTCCAACATCAGGCTTTGGGAAATATTTTCTACTTCCCTTTCAAAACACAAACTATGATTTGATAAAAACTCTTAAATGGCATGTATCTTAAAGGGAATGGCTAAGGACTCCAATTGTTGTGCCTTTGTTGAACCTGTTAAAACCAGTTATTTCTTAACATGGTTCATGCTGATTAAATTTACTCCAGTTAAATATTGGATTTTTAAGTTTTTAGTTTGACATTATGGTAATGCAATAAAAATAAATACATTTTAAAGCATTTTACACACCAATAGATGCTTACATTGTCTTTTAGCCTTAGTTATGTGTATGTTATGAAATTGTGAAATCATGTCTGTCTGCCCTCATTTCTGATTGGTTTTTGTTCTTTTTCTCTCTTTATGTTCACAGTACTGCCCCCGCATAGTGGCCAAGGAACCCAGTATGATAACCCCCCCTGGGGACACCTGCCAGCCAACAGAAGTGCCACAAGTGCTGCATCTTCCACCAGTCCCAGTGGCTGGGATCAACTGATAATTGACCAGAAGGACTCAGAGGCTTGGCCTTCTATTACTCTCAGTCAGAGCCAGGCTTCTCCAGCAGGATGCCCTTTGGACACTGACCCTGGTCACCTGACCACCAGCAGCAGTAGTTCAAGCAGTAGTTGTAGTGCAGTGAGTATGGCCACGGGAGCCAATAGTCAGACAGGCCACTTCCCTGCCAGCCACCTTAACAGCAAAGCCAACAGTGGGCCTAGCCCTGTCAATCATACTGGAACCAGCATGCTCTCTAGCCAGGTTGCAACCAATCGCAGTTGGGGATCTGGGCCAGGACCTTCTCATTGCCCCCCTCAGTCCTCAGTGGGTAATGAAGGGAAGTGCGATAGCCCAGTAGGAGGGGGCAGCAGGGGCTGGGGTTCCTCTTCATCGTCCTCCACCACCAACTTTAACTTGAACCTAAACCCTAATGCCAACCCATCTGCATGGCCCGTGTTGGGGCATGATGGAGGAGGCACAGGGGGAGGCAGCTCAGGTGGAGCCAACACCATTTCATCTCCTCAACCCACACCTAATCTCTGTAACCCTCCTGGTCCCCCACCAGCCCAAACCAGTGCCTGTTCTGGAGCCAACAATAACGGCAAGTCTTCTGGGATTGGCAGCGCATGGGGTACCATAATGACTTCTGACGAGTCACACCTCACTCCATCCACGAATGTGTCTTTCAGTTCTGAACCTCAAAACCTTAAAACTGATGGACCAAATCAGACTAAAAAACAAGAACCTCCTAGCCCGATCCAAAACTTGTCTGGTTGGGGCAGCTCACCTGTAGGCTTGGGTTCTATGGGGCAGCCTCAACCAGGGGGTTCACAGGTCAACGGAGAAGATGGGAACTCTTTGTGGGGTAATGGTGGCAATTCAAAGCCAACTTCGTCAAAGGAAGGACCTGGCTGGGATTCCGCTTGGGGCAATGTGGGAGGTGGAACTGTAAAGTCTGGAGGCTGGAGTGAACAGTCCAGTGGAGACTGGGGGAAACAGCATAGCGAAGAGGCCCAGGGAGGCTGGGATACGCCCAGCTCTCCTCCCCAGGATTCACAAGCCAATACTTGGAGCAGAGCTGTGAGCACAGCTGGTGCCAGTGAAGGGAGCAGTGACAGCATGGAAGGATATCCCCAACAGAGAGATTGCCCAACCAGAGAGAAAACAGTTCCTCTGATGCCTGCCCAGGATCTGGACCCCAGGGTGCTGTGCAACACTGGCTGGGGTCAGACTCCTGTTCGCCAGCACACAACCTGGGACATGGATGATTCTAAACGCAAGAATGACGCTGGCACTGATTCATGGGGTTCTGGGCCTACAGCCCCAAGCAATGTCCAGGGACCCTCAAACACTAACACGGGCCCCGCTCCGAGGTCTGACTCTGGCAACAAAAATGATGTGCCTGGTTCACAGGGACCTTCTGGTTGGGGTGGAAGCATGGCTGCTTCACATGCGCCCAGTTCCGGTTGGGGAGACACACCCACCAACGTAAAGCACCCAGGAGGGCCTAGTGGATGGGGTAACCCTCCAGCAGGAGCCCCTTCCAACAGCATACCCAAGAACGGGGCTAAATCTTGGGGGGAGGAGAAATCATCTGGCTGGGATGATTCACAAGGCAAGTCAACATCCCAGAGCTGGGGAGAGCAACCCAAACCATCCAACTCCTGGGGCAGCAGTGGAGGAAGCAATAACACTGGCGACTGGGGAGAACCAGAAGAGAGTAAAAAGAGCTCCTCTGGCCCTGACTGGAAAGGAGAATCAGGAAACTGGAAGGAAAACAAACGAGATTGGGGAATGTCTTCCTCAGGACATGGAGGTTCTGGAGCTGGAAATAGTGGAGGCTGGGGTGACTCCGCACCTCAGCGCCCATGTGGTCCCCCTCAAGGCTGGATGGGCAAGCCTCAGGATGGGCCCAGCAGTAATAGCGGAGGAGGGACTATGGGCTCTTGGGGTGGCCCCGGCTCTGTGAAACAGGGTGCGTCCTGGGGCGGTGGTAAGAAAGAACCCTCAAATGAGGCGACAGGCTGGGAAGAGCCCTCTCCGCCTTCTATCCGTCGCAAGATGGAGATAGATGACGGGACCTCTGCCTGGGGCGACCCCGGTACCTACAATAAAGCAGTCAACCTGTGGGACAGGAACAACCCAGGGGTGGTCCAGGCTAAAGTTACCACAGGAGGTAGTAACCCTCCAGGTCCTAGCAATAACCATCCCCACGCTCACAATCACTCCTATCATGGGCCGCCTGCACCTTTACAGAACCATAGCCAAAATGCTCAAAACCCAGGCCCTGCCAGCGGGGCTGTAGATCCTTCAGTGCAACACCAGTCTGGAACGTCTCACATCAGGGGTCCTCTGATAGCTCAAGGTAAGATAAACGATTGACAAAACTTTACAATAAGCTACAGTGAAACCTGGCTGGATTCACTAACTCGGTCTATTTGTTATGAAATATTCCAGAATTGAAATCTCTTCTTTCTCACTCTTTGAAGTGCCAAACATAAAAGCTGCTCAGGTAGTTAGCACAGTGCACCCTTAAGCGCCAATCTGTTGATCCACTTAAGGTAAAATCTTGACCTAGTTTGTATCGTTTGGATTTACTCCTAATCGGCGCGGCTCTGGTAACTCCGGCCATCCAGCCAGCTCCTCACAACAGAGAACATGACTTCAGCGGTGGCCTTGGCAAGCAGAGACTGTGCAGAAAAAGGGTTTACAATAATGCCATGTGAAAATGTACCACAAACGGTTTGAATCAGATCAGAAGTGATTATTTGAAAGCCACCATCTGTCAGTAATTGAGCTGAAGGAGGTGGCTGCAAGCCCCCAGGCGGCTAGTAAGGGCAGATGCCCCCTGCTGTTCCCCATTAGAACATACCTGCTGTTCCTGCTGGTAAATGAACGTCATACCAGGCATTTTTATTTGTTTCTTAACATGAAACGAATTAAAAATAAGGAACAATAACTTTTGTGTTGACCACAAAGTGTCGGATTAAAATGAGAAAATATATATCTTGTAGATCTGTGTACGGGAGTTTCTGGCAGGTCCTACCAGAAGGTTGGATGTTAACTATAATTTTGGAGCAGCTTTTAGGACCTGACCTTTTCCTAGTGGGAGAGCTAAGTTGGGCCTGGCATTGCTGCAGGAGTAGTGGCGTAGTGCATCTCATGCCAAAACTCACTGGGATGAGCCAGATCCTAAATGGACCCTGCCTACTTCTATCCAGAGTCCTGCTCAGCCAAGCCGTCTTCTACCTCCCTCCCTGCCTGCCTAGCTGGCACTGCTATCTAAACATATGATAAACGTCTGACAGACTTCTTTGTGTTTCGTAAAACACTGTTGCAACCCATTTTTCTAAAATGATTTAAAGGCACCAGTTGTTCCTTGCTTTATTTTACACTCTAGTGAGTTGATCCCCTCGGGGTAAATTAGATATCTTATAAGTCATAAGGCACAAAAAACATTAAAATACAGCAACCATGAAAAAATAATATATATATAGGCACTTGCATAGATCAAAAGCGAGAGGGGGTAGCCAGTAGACGATACACGATCCTGTTGAAAAATAAATGTGAAAATTTTTTTTTTTCCTGGAGCACTATTCAAAACATATTTCACAAAGTGCTTTACATAAAATACCAAATAAAACAACCAGGAAATAGAAATCAAGTTGTAAAAACACTCCAGACAGACCCAAGAACCAAGCATGGCTCTGTCAAACATTTGGATAAAACTATTTGCAATAAAAACTTTTAACTTAACAATTGAGGTTTCAATCTTTATACGAGAGTCTGATATTTAGCTTAGCCAAACAATGGCTCATTGCCCGGATTCAAATACGGTCACACTTGCTATAATTTTAGGAATGCAATATATACACTATATAGGCACTAACATCAGTATCAGCCGATATTATTTATTTATTTTTTGACATATCTGTACTGGTCTGATAAATGAAACTGAATTTATTGTAACAGCTGATATGTGTTGTCAGCTTGTGGTAGAGGTTTGGTCATGTAAAGTCAGAGATGTGGTTGTTTTTTTGTTTTTTTTTCAAGGTGTCAGTGGAGTAGTAAAATATATATAATATTGGTAAATATCAGTTATCAGCCCTAATGGCAAAGTAATGTCAGATAGAGATACCTACATTTTCATATTGGTGCATCCCTAAATAATTTGATATAAAACGGTTAACAACAAAGTCTCATTTGTCGCCCACACTTTCAGACTTATGAGAAATACTCGAATCTGCTAAAATCTCTGCGGATGCTGAAGATGTTTTCTGGATACGAATCGTCTTTGAGGTTTTCCACATTGACAAGCTGCTGTCCTTGTGCGACCTCCAGGTTGGGGAGAGCTTCCCAGCTCCCACACAAAATCTGAGAGCTCTTGGGGAGAGCCGGCACCCTCTCCAGTCAGCGTGGATAATGGCACATCTGCTTGGGGCAAACCGAGCGGAGGCGCCGGAGGCTGGGGAGATGGCAACCCAGACAACTACGGCAGGAGCAACCCAGCGATGACGGCAGCGCCTGGCAAACCTGGTAAAAATAAAAACGCTGCGTATCTGATCCTGCTTAATGTTTCTGAAGAATAATCTGATCCTCTGCTGACTCATTGCAAGAAAAGCAAGAGTTTTTTTTGTGTGTGATGATTCAAGGACATCAATATGACAGGGCTGCAGCCCTCTGGATTCCACGCATTGAGCTACAGTGACCTCTAGTGGCTGTTATTCTTCAAACAATCATGCTGCTACTATTAAATACTACCAATGCCTATTGTTTTGCAAGAAATTTTACACGTGTAATGTGTCTTATAATATGCATTTTTGTCCTTTTGCATACTTTGTAGCCTCCAAACCTATGCAAGATGGATGGGGAGGAGGAGGTGAAGAGCTCAGCCTTTCAGGGGGTCAGTGGGACTCTGAGGAGGGAGACATGTGGAACAGCACTGCCTCCCAGGAGAGCAACTCTTCCTGTAACTCCTGGGGCAACACGTCCAAAAAAGTCCCACAGAAAGTACGAAGCTCTCTAAAGTTTTTATGCTCTTTTATAATATCACAATTACACAGAGTTCATATGCTGATAAGTTTCTGTTCATGTATTTCCTCAGGTAAAGATCCCAGGGAAACAGGAAGATGCCTGGATCATGAAACAGCTCATCAAACAGCTCACAGACATGGGCTTCCCTGTGAGTTGAATCACTTAGGCTCAGTTTCTAAAGCCATCAGAAAGTGTAATGTTTTCCCTCTTCCAGTATTTCTTGAGTGGCTTAAATTTATTCAACAGTACATGAAGTAAGCCTGAAAAATGTGAATACAGTGACCTTAAATTTTGAGACATCATAACCATTAAATTAGTGTATTTTATTTGGGATTTTAGATGACGGATCAATAAAAAGTAGTGTATAGATTATAAATTAAAGGAAAATAACACATGGTCTTTTTCAAGCAAGAATCTTAAAAGTGTGGCATGCATTTGTATTGAGCTCCACTTTTTCTTCTCCTTCTAAATAAAAGCCAGCACAACTAAATGCTTTAAGAAACCAACTAGAGCTGACGTATGTGTGTAATTTAATCTCAAATGTGAGAATCTCTTGAGAGGGCAGCTATTAGTCATGTACCACTAAAATGTTTCATTATGAAAAGACTTCCTAAAGACAGTCGTTGCTGAAAGAAACGCATAAGAAGTCCTGTTTACAGTTTTCTGAGACACAACAAACGTATAGAAGATCCTCTGATCATATGAGACCAAAGTAAATAGAAATCTAACTGAAACACGGCAGTGGCAGCATCATGCAGTGGAGATGCTTTCATTGAGACTGAGATGGAGGTTCACCTTCACCAGGAATGAGCCTAAACATGCAGCCAGAGAGATTTACCAACACGTTGTTCTTTCTGTATCACTGCAAGTAGCATCACTATGCTCCCAATGCATGGCAGCCATGTTGGATTTAGAAGTCTGCCTTGGTGAAAGGTACCCACTTTTACCTTTTCAAGTAGTCCTTTGCTTGTATTTCCTCTCTGAGCGTAAAGGTGAATAATTCTGGGGACAAATACAGTTCACAATTAACAGGATCCTTCAGCCACACCTGCATGCTGGTGGATTAATAGGAAAATTTTCTTTACTTCTTCTTATCTATGCATTTTTTATGAATTTAAAGACATGTCACTGTTGTTGTGGAGCTTGTAAAATGTTGTATTTAATGATGTGATGTTTGGTGTGGAAAGCTTGAGCTCTACTGGTTTAGATTAAAGCATGTTTTTATAGTTTCTGTATGTGTTATTTTTCTGCCACAACATAATTGTGCACTTTGTGTTGGTCTGTCGCTTACAAGTCTAATCAATTACATTAAGGTTTGTGGTTGTAGCAAAAAAAAACAACTCAAAAATCAAAACCACTGTGAATAAATTTGCAATATACTGCAAGAGTGACACGACCGCTCATTTGTCGCATGTTTTTTGTTGCACAAACAAACGCAGTTCGGTGCGGCGTCGGCGTGTGCTTCTTTTCGGTGCTTACGACATTGAAGTGGTTCATGTGGTCATGTCGCAGCTGCAGCACTGATGGTTTGTGTGTTTTTTTTTTTTTTTTTTTTTTTTTATTTCCAGAGGGATCCAGCAGAGGAGGCTTTGAAGAGCAACAATATGAACTTGGATCAGGCCATGAGTGCCCTGCTGGAGAAGAAGACAGAGCTTGACAAGCGTGGGATCGGGACCGGCGGCCACGACTACAACAACGGGCTCATCAACAAGCCCATGAGTTGCCCTCGGCCTCCGCTTCTCTCCAAAGACCCCTCGACAGACCCTCGCCTGCCCTTCATTGATAAGGTGATTGACGCTTATATATCCGCAAATCCGAAGGTAACTCGAGTGGAAATGATGGTGGGGGAGAAATTAGGGATCACGCTGACGGGCTGTGTTGGTTTTTCCAGCAGATGCAGAGTGGAATGTTTGGTGGTGGTGGAGCAGCACAAACCCGGGCCATGCAGCAGCCGCAGCCGCCTCCTCAGCCACCAGTGCCGCCTCTCAGCTCCTCTCAGCCTAGTCTACGTGCGCAAGTGCCTCAGTTTCTCTCCCCTCAGGTACAGTTACACTTGGGGGAAAAAAATAACATTTACTTCTATACGTAGCTTCTCTCTCTACATGAGCTAAATAGTAGGTTGAGTATAAAAGTTTTTCCAAGGAAAATATTCAAAGTTTTTACTTAATCAGGTCTTGTGTGTCCATTGTGCCGCCACAGGTTCAAGCACAGCTCTTACAGTTTGCAGCAAAAAACATTGGTCTGAATCCTGCACTTTTAACCTCACCAATAAACCCTCAACATATGACCCTTCTGAATCAACTTTACCAGCTGCAACTGGTGAGACTTTCAGCTTCTTCTGCTTCACCTTGTATTAGACGTATCAGAGTGTTATCCAGTCACTCTTGAAGACTTCTCTTCAAGCTGTTCTTTGTTATTATGGAGGTAAATATTTCAAGCCTTTAGAGATTTTAACCATTTTGTCACCTTCTCCACAGGCATACCAGCGTTTACAAATTCAACAGCAAATGTTGCAGGCACAGCGCAATGTTTCTGGCCCCATTCGACAACAAGAGCAGCAAGTAGGATTTTCTCTGAGCTTCTGCTCTTTCTTCCACTTCGAATCACAGAAAAATTCGGTGTGCGGAAGGAAACGATGCGCTGTTCTCGTGTTGGTCGTAACTGTTGTTTCTGTTGCATCCTAACCCCAGGTTGCACGTACAATCAATAACATGCAGCAGCAGATCCAACAACACCAGCGTCAGCTGGCCCAGGCTCTGCTAATGAAACAGCAGCAACAGCAGCAGCCGTCCCACTCTGGCCTGCATCCTGGTGGGGCCAAATCCTCCCTGGATTCATATCCAGGTCACCCCCAGACTCCGGTCCTACCCGACCTGCAGACCAAAGAGCCGCAGTCATCTCCCAGCACCTACAGCCCCTACGCTCTCTGTAAGTGTTCTGAACGTGATTTTAAGAGGAGCTGTGCTTTTACCGCGCCTCTCATGTGATCTTCTGGTGCCTCCAGCTGGACTGAATCCAAACATGAATCCAAACTGTATCGACGTGGGAAGCCTTCCTATGAAGGACCCACCGCTACCGCAGTCCCGGCTGTCACAGTGGACACACCCAAACTCCATTGAAAGCCTTTCTGGAAACTCGTCTCCTCTCGAGCCCAACCTGGGAAAACATGGTGAGAGGAGAGCAGGGGGCCGATCAGGGCGGGGAAGTTTTTAGTTTGGCATTCAAAGAGGTGTGTTTGTTGTCGTGTTGGTTTCGGGGCGCCGCGTGGTGAAGTGGTCAGAGCGGGCGCCACGTATGCAGAGGCCGTAGACCTCAACGCAATCCCATGTTTGACTCCTGTCCTCTGTTCCTTCGCCGCATGTAAAAATAAAGGCCACTAAAATAAAAAAAATTAAAAAAAACATGCTTAAAGACGGTGACAACTCTGCAAAATGCTCACTTTGAACTGGAGTTTCTACTTCCTGCAAAAGAAAATTCAGTTTTACACTGAATTCAATATTGGTTTGAATTTTGAGCTAGACACTGTAAGTCCAACCTGTCTTAGTTAAAGTCTTTGAATATTTGTGTCTGTAGATCTGTGGAAATAAATTAGCATTTTAAGTTAAAGTGAAACAACAGACCTGTTGGCTTTGACCTTGGTGTTAATTTGGTGAGAGTATTTGAAATGGCAACAGTGACATCTGCTGGTGTTGATTTGATATGACCATCAAATGAACCACAGTTCGTGTAGATAATATATTTTTATTTTAACTCACTTAGAGTTGCCCAGAGGAAGAAAATTAAAAGGTCAGGAAAAGGGCAAAATAATGTTTTTTTTAAATCCAGTTGCAATAAGAAAACAAAAGATTTTCAAAATATAACAACGGAACGAACATTAAATGTTTTAATTTGTATGTTTTACGAGTCCAGCTGATATTTTCCAAGCATAAGTCATTTTAGTAGGTAGAAAATATATGAATTGTCCAAAAAAAAAAAAAAATAGTCCTGCTCTTTAAAGTAAAGCTCATATAAGGTTGTTGACACTTTACCATCCTATAGGACAAATCAAGTTGTAAGTCTGCAATTAAATTCTGATATTTTTAAGCTAATATTTCAAGTATTGTTCAAATATAATCTATTTTTGATTGTTAAAACATAGGCACACATTCGTTATTATTTGCCCTGGAAGCTACAATCCTAAAACGTTTCAGTTTCTTGTATTTCTTTCTCTTAAATTTCTCACACGGTACCTTCATACGTTTCTCAGGAGCCAACCTCGGCCCACCTGGAAAGCCTCCTCAGATAGACGACTCCTACAACCCCTACAACTTGATATCAAGTTCAGAGTCTCCTACCAGCCCCTTGGTTCCTCCGGAGAGCTGGGGTCAGGGCAAGAACAGCAGCGACAAGATGGCCAACGGGACCAATATCAACTGGCCTCCAGGTTGGTAGCAGCTGGTGGATAGCGGCGCCATTTCATATTCCGAGTCAGTTTGGAAGCTTCTTGCTTACTAAACATGACGAGTAGTTACAAATGTTTCTTTTTGTGCTCATTTTTTGCTGCATGTGTTGCTTCAGAGTTTTGTCCTGGCGTGCCCTGGAAGGGTCTGCAGAACATCGACCCTGAGACCGACCCCAACGTGACTCCAGGCAGCGTCCCCAGCGGACCTACGATCAACACCAACATCCAAGATGTCAACCGCTACCTGCTCCGGGACAGAAGTGGAGGTAAGACCCAAGGTCAAGGTGGTTCTTGAAGTATAAATAATAATAATAATAATTAAAAAAAAAAAAATTCTTCACTAAAGTTTGAAAAATGTTTTTGTCACAATCCGAGGGCATCTTTTTGTGTGTTTCTGCAATATTTTTAATAAGCAGAAAACAAAAACATTACATTCAGCCGCTGCTATCAGAAATCCTGCTTCTTCTCTTTTGTGTTCTTCATTTTCCTACTTTTAACTTCTGCTGGATCCATTGTCACTTGCAAGTTGACGCTTCTCTGATCACCATTTTCAGTGTTTTTTTTTTTTTTTCCTTTATACCATTTTCTCTCTTTGCTACTTTTTCTTTGTGTTTGTCTTTCTGTTTGTGTTGCTGACATCGGCTCAGGCTCCTCTCCCACCTCATCTCAGAGCGAGGCTCTGCCTCCGTCCACCGATTGGCCAGTCAGTGCCTACTCTAGCTCGTTCAGTCTTTCTTCCCCGGAGATGGACGACGCAGGTACATGGCTTATCCACGACCCCCTTTCCTTTTACGTTGCAGTGACTGAATCCCTGCAGTCGGGCATCATTCTCTCCTCTAAGATGCCTTGCAACAGTATTCAGAGGTATTTACAAAAGTGGCTTTATGGAAGAGCGATGAGAAGAAAACCTTTGACACAGAAGGATTTTGGCTTTTATGGCAAACTCTGTGTGACATAAAAGTAACACTGTGCGTAACCCTAAACGCAGCATCCCTGCCTGGAAGCACGGTGGTGGCAGCATCATGCAATGTAAGCTTGTTGATTAGAAACTAAATAATGATAAATGCAGAACAATCCTGGAAGAAAACTCAACAAATTCTGCAAAATATTAGAGAAAAATTTACCTTTCAACCCAAACATTGTAAACACCCAAAGCTCCAGCTATTTACAGGAAAAAAAACAGAATTGACGTCACCACTCCTTGTCAAACATGGCTTCCTCTTGGATCTATTATCCACAGCAAATTCCTTTTGCCGTTTTAATCTGAACTACTGTTACCTGAAACTTGTGAAGCAGATCAGAGTTTAGACTGTTCCAGTATTTAGTCATGAACGTACTGAAAGTTTTTGTTGTTCCTTTGTTCTTTCTTTTTTCATTACCTTAATTCTTTCCTTCTTTGTGTTCATCCTTTCTTCCTCTCCTTCCTATGTTATCTTGCATTATTCCCATCTTTTCTTCTTTTCTTTTTGTGTCCTTCCTTGTCTCCTTCTGTCTTGTCTTTCCTGGATTCCTTGTTATTTATTTGTTTCCTTCCTGGGTAACCAGCGTCTCCTTTCTTACCTCCTACCGTCTGACTTTCCTTCTGTCTGTTCTTCCTTCCTTCTGCCCTTCATTCCACACATCCTTCCTTCCTTTCTTGTGAAAATCCTTCTTTCATTTCTTCCAGTTAATGGATTTTCCAGGTTTATTGTTCAAAGCTTGCCAAATGTGGAAATAAACTTAAAAATGCACTTTATTATTATTATTATTATTATTATTATTATTATTTTATTTTATTTGTTTGTTTTGTTTTAAAATGAGATTAAGTGTGTTTGGAAAGATCAGTTAGGGGGAAAAAATGTGATTTTAAAAATCTCAGTATTACAGCGAGAATTGGCATTTTTCACGAATTCATCTCCCAAACCTGTTTTAAATCAAATACTTACTGTTTTCTTATTCCATATTTTTATGTTACACCAAACATTTTATGTGCTTTCACTGTGTGATAGGACATGACAACAAGAAAATATACCAGTATTCTGCTCGTACTATTTCTTTCAGGCTGCCTGGTAGTGCTGGCAGCTGCATTTACTCAGAGGTTGGAGTTTACTTTGGACACTTTTAAAGAAGTTGACCGTAGCGTCCCTCCTTGGGGAGAATCTGTCTTTCAGCCACCTGGTGTTGTAAGCCAACCTCCTCCTTCCTCTTCTCCATCCATCCAGGCAAACTGTCAGAGATGAAATCGACCTGGTCTCCAGGTCCCATCTCTCACAGCCAGGCGTCTCTGTCCCACGAGCTTTGGAAAGTTCCCCAGGGTCCGCGGAGCAGCACCACGGCTCCTTCCCGCCCCCCGCCCGGCCTCACGAACACGAAGCCCTCCTCCACCTGGGGCGGGAACTCTCTGGGTCTGGCCCAAGGATGGAGCAGCTCTTACACCACAGGTAGCGCTTTACTGGCCTGAGTTTGGTTCTAGTACACTGCAAGAAACACAAAATCTTACAGAGTGTTGTCTTGTTTCTAGTGCAAGTATCTTAGTACACTTGAAATAATTGAAAACTAAATTACAACTAACTTGATCCAGGAGTTTGCTTTAAGTCAATAATTCCTTAATATTGGTTTAAAAAGGTACTAGATAAGGGATATTAGGAAATTATTGACTTGAAACAAGCTCATATTTGTTGCTAAAAAGTTACTTGTAAGTTAATTGTGTCTTATTTCAAATGTCCTAAGATATTTGCACTAGAGACTAAACAAAAAATACTGGCTAAGATTTTGTGATTTGCAGTAGAGAACTGGAGAAACGGACGTCGAAGTGTCGCTCTGTTTCAAAATGTGGACTCTCTGTAGGTTCAATCCTGGAGCTGTACTTATGTTTTTGTGTAGAAATAAAGTGCTCAAAGAGTAAGAGACACGTCTACGTGGCCTAGATCACTTTGTTGAGCGTTCAGAGCGGGCGGGTCCAAGCGGGAGTCGTAATCTTGAAATTATGAGGATGACTTGTTGTGGTTGAACCTGTCAACTGAGTTTTTAGCGGGTTTTTTTTATCAACTCCACCCATCCACCTTTAGACTTTATTGGTTTCGCAGCAACCTGAAAAGTATGAAGCTGTGTGTAAACAGACGTCTCCCTCTCATCGCAGCAGGTACCACATGGAGCACAGACAGCTCCACCAGGACCAGCAGCTGGCTGGTTCTGAGGAACCTGACGCCACAGGTAACCGTTTCCTCCCAGGGTTTCTCTCTCCTCATGTTGTAGGAACTGACTCCTCAATCGGACATACCTTTTCTTTTCTTTTTTTTTTAATTTTCCCTTCCCAGATTGACGGTTCCACTCTGCGTACGCTGTGCATGCAGCACGGCCCCCTCATCACATTCCACCTCAACCTGACACAGGGAAACGCCGTGGTTCGCTACAGCTCCAAGGACGAAGCCGCCAAAGCTCAGAAGTCTCTGCACATGTACGTCGCCGAAGCTGTAGAGCTGTACGAGGAGCTCGCCCTAAAGAGTTTAACACTTGAATCGTCTGTGTCTCCCCGTGCAGGTGTGTGCTGGGGAACACCACCATCCTAGCAGAGTTCGCCGGGGAAGAGGAGGTGAACCGCTTCTTTGCACAGGGCCAGTCGCTCGGCGGGACGACCAGCTGGCAGGCCACCCCGGGAACCAATCAGACCAGGATGGGTGGATCCGGATCCGGAGTCGCTCATCCCATCGGTCACTCACCCCACTGGAACAACAACAACAACAGCGGCGGCGGCGGTGGCGGTGGCAGCAGCGTCGGCCTCGGAGCGGGCGGGACTAAAACGGGCGGGGAGTTGCTCTGGGGAGGCGTTCAGCAGTATTCCAGCCTGTGGGGACCCCCGAGCGGCGAGGAGGGACGAGTCATGGGGAGCCCCACGCCAATCAATACGCTGCTGCCTGGCGACCTGCTGAGTGGAGAGTCCATGTAGGAGGGGGAAAAAACTGACAAAGAGGAGCAAAAACCTTGCAAATCAGTGTGGAGATAATCAAGTGTGGATGTGAAGACGAGGAGGAGAGAGACGAGAGGAGGACAAGGCTTCATATTCGCTGCTTGGCTTTGTCCGCCTCCTCTGCTCTTTTTTTTTTTTTTTTTTGCGCGTGTTAAACGGCATTTCAGTCGCAGTTATTTTGTGGTGAGTTTCGGATCCCGGCGTTTCATTTATCAAAGAACTAAGGAAAAAAAAACAAAAACGTTTTACAGAAACAAGCGGGGGGGAGGGGGGTCGCTGTTCTAAACAAACTCGAGTCAACTGACATGGCGACAAGCTGCCATCTTTATTCTGGTGGGATCGCTCGCTGCCTTTTCAGGCAATCATAATGCACCTCAGAGATCCGTGGAGAAAGGCATCATTCCCAAAGTTCTAACGAAAACCCGTCAATCAGAGTGGGTGTCGCACGGTCAGCCGGTCCAGACCCAACAGCATTTGTTTCTGTCAGCACTAATTTTAGCCTTAAACTGTTTCCTGCCCTGCTATCCACGCTCAACTCTTTACTCGGTAAAGAAGCTTACGGAGAACTTGCACACCCTTATTTCTGAGCCAGTGAAACCTGAGTGGAAAGTACATGCTGCTGCAGCTCACGACATCAGTGCATTTGAGTTTTTATTGTTTTTTTCCCCCGCAGTCGGATCGAGTCCCCCCCCCCCCCCCCCCCTTCGCTCCCCAACAAACACATCGCTCAAAGGGAATGATGCAACTTTGTTCGCCTTGCTCAAACCATTTATTTTTCTAGTATTTTTTGATGATTTGTTTTCTTGAACCATTGCAAACAAAGCTTAAAAAAATGATGTTATTCAAATGTGTCTGTCGACCGTACCTGGTGGGTGGATGTACATATGATGAGATGAACCACTGCTAATACAAAGGAACTGTAAAAAAAGACAAACACGATGATGCACCTCAGCCTTTCTATGGGCTCCTTTATGTTTTGTTTTGTTTTGTTTTTTTGCAGTTTGTCTCAACCTGTCTCAGTGACATTTTGGGAGAAATTAAAGAAAAAAAAAAGAAAAGAACAACCTCAAATTGTTCCTTCCGCCCCTCCGCCGCGCGCCCACTCCACCTGCAAAACCCACCATTTCAAGCGACGTGCAATATAAGCCACAGACTCTACCGTCCAAGCACCCTACGACTGAGAGCAGACTGTAAGGAAAGAGTGAACTGCGAACACTTTATCTGCCCTCAGAAAGAGAGGAAAAAGCTGCCACTACTACCCTTTATCTCCCCTTAG
This sequence comes from Poecilia mexicana, assembly GCF_051168715.1. NCBI lineage: Eukaryota > Metazoa > Chordata > Actinopteri > Cyprinodontiformes > Poeciliidae > Poecilia > Poecilia mexicana. The sequence goes on along the minus strand of NW_028263377.1, from coordinate 13,653,612 downwards.
AGAGAGTGTGAACTCAGGAGAGTAGCAAGCTGGTCTTCAACCATTTTCTGTCCAAGACACAAGGACTTCGATACAAAGCACTTCTTCAGCCAGCCACCTCTCCATAAGACTTGAGTGTGTGATTTTATGTGTGTGTGTGTGTGTGTTTGGGAAGAAGGCAACAAACCAAATTCAGAGGAGCTTGTTTTCTTTTCCCCCTCACCCAGAAGACAAGATCACTTTTTTTTTGTCCACATTTGCTTCGGATTTTAAAGAAAAAAACAACAAAAAAACAGGAAAAAAAGAGGCAAAGACTTGTGAATAGGTGGTCTGTTATAGCACTTAACGAGAGCGCCGTTGCTCCTTATACCCTCAATGCCAACGAACAGAAGAAAGGTGAAGCAACACTGGCAAATAAAAACTGCAAAAAGACTTCAAAGCAATCTGCTCAGTGGCTTCTCTGTGTACTTATTTTTTAACTTGACATGGATGTGAACATTGTTTTTCCTTCTTCAGTCAGTGGGACCAGAGGATGTCAAACACGGTAGCAAAGTGAAGGGAAATGCAAAGAAAACTCAAAGCGCTCATCCTCACCTTCTTCTTTATATATATATATATATATATATATATAAATATATATATATATATATATCAAAGTAAACATCACTGTTAACATTGCAACTTTGAGAACTTTTTACGCCTTGGTGTCTGGGATCGCTCAGCTGGATCCGGCAGGGAGGATCGCCGTCTTGTCCTTGTTTTCATTGTTTTTCTTTTTGGAGGCCCAGCCAACCGGTGTGATAGTGTGGCCACTGAGTGCCTGCCTGCTGCAGAGAGCAGAGCTGCAGCAGCCCTCACCTTTCCCCGCCGCCACCTCCTTCGCTTGCCCTCCTCCTCCCTGCTGATCCCTCCTCTCGCCTCCTCCGCCTTTGCGCCGGGAGGAGCTCGGAAATTACTACTACTACTGCTACTATGTCGGAGCATGTCCTCAGCAAGCACCACTTCCGCTGTCTGTCTTTCTCCTGCAAACATCACTTTAGTCAAAGATCAAAGTCATTTGAGTGTTTTGGGGTTTACCTTTTGGGTTGTACTTAACTGAATTGCCATGATGCGTTTATTTTGTCGCTGAAGTTGTTGATGACAGTTTCTTGATACGCGTGGGTCAGGGGATTCTCAAACATTGGAGAAAAACACCACGGTTTCACAGTATCAAGGTACTACCAAAAACTTTCATAACAGAAATGTGTAACAGGATCCAGATGCTCTTATTTAAACCAGAAAAGCATTAATTAGACCTACTGCTGCTAAAACAAAATGACATTTTGGTCATAATTAGAATTTAGGGCTACGCAATGTTTAGAAAACAGAAGATTTTAACCTTTACTGTTGAATGTTGGGATCAATTGGAAATGACTTGTGTTTTCCCATCATTGTCCCTGAGTTTTATCATCTCTGTCAATAAGATGCCTATCTGTGGATATTGGCATGCAGCCTGTGGTCGCATTACATTTAACCCACCAAATAATGCATTCAGGCATAATGTCTTTTACGATTGCGGTTTTGTTTCGCATTATGGTTCCAATTGCAATTTGAAATGTTGTGTTTCCTACAATATGAGTTACTTGTTATTCCAGTATAGACCTCAGAAAATATTTACCAACTAAATTCAGTTGTAAACTGTCTTATTATGCAGCATATTGAACCACTTTGTTGATATTAGTCAGGCTATCGCATCTGGTAGCTAGCTTAAAGCTTTTACTGTTAGCTATTAGCTTGTACTTTAGCAGCAATAATGTACTTCTCTTAATGATGAACCTTTCTGTGTTCATACTATGCGAAACCAGAGAAATGCAGCCTCATGAGGGACGTTAACGCGCTGGTTTGTACACTATTAGTAAAAATAGCGATTTAAAAATCGAATGAGAGCGATTTCTCGGATATCAATTCTTTTTGATAATCTTGTACCTTTGTGGGAAAAACAGTGGTGGACTCTTTGTTAAGAACGATTATTGCCCCGCTTTGGATAGGAGTATCATTGTCACTGCCGGCACACGACACTATTGTCACTATTGAGCGAACTGGGTTGTATGAATTAAGCCTTAATAGACTGACGGGTGGCTCTCCTTTAGTTTCCATATTTGGCCTGTCTGTCATTTCTGCAACCAGAAATATTTCCTTAACAGCCAAACTGAAAGAGACGGTAGACAATTTTCAGCCAGCTGGTAGCAGTGCGCAGCAACAAGCAGGGGAGGGGCAATGCTGTCAATCAATGCGCCGTACGGAAAACACTGGTCACTCCTGCGCTTCCTCTAGCATGTTATTAAGATGACTTTTTACACTCCGGTTGTACCTTGGTACTGGAAACCAGTCCATGCCTAGCTTCTGATTGTTTCTGATGATCATTTCTTTTGCTTTCAAATACTGGTCTTTATGCAGTGTTCAGCATCCCTCCTGTCCCTTCCTGCCGCCTCCCGAGCAGAACCGGCGCGCAGTCCCACCGGTACGCCTCAGCAGGCGGCTAAAAGCGTAATCGGACCTTGCGTTGCGGTCGGCCTTGTTCTGCCGTGGACGGGCTTCAATCGCGTTGAACTCTGGGAGCGCTCTGTCACACTTAGAGCCACCTCGACCGACAGCAAGCCTTCCATTTCTATGCAAACGACAAAAGGAGGCGTTTGTCCGCAGCCATCCTCTGCATCCGCCAGTCTCCACTTCTCCTCTCACAACTCGTACTACCAGGCAGCTTCTCCTGAAACCTCACTGGGTTCAAACGTAGGGGACACTGACAGAGAGTCCCGCCTCTCTTTAGATTGACACTAAACAACCTGCTGGAGACACTTATGTGTTGGCCGTCGCTCCTTCAGGCTGGTGCCAACAGGATCGCTGGTATCTACTTCCACTTTCTCACATTGTCATTTATGTTAGAGTAAAAGAGTCATTGCTGCTGGGGCGTACCCACCGGGCCGCTGGAGAAGCAGAAGGGCAGGACAGATGATGCTGGTCTTTGAGGAACAGTGGACTGGAATATATATATATATATATTTTTTTTATTTTTATGCTTTTAGCGGCTGCAGTAGGAGAAGGAGGAAGTGGGAAGGGGGGGTCCGAGGGAGGTCCCTGTATGTGTCTGTGCACTGTTTATGGGTCACATCGGGTACATCTCTTTAAAAACCAAAAACATTATTATTTTTTTTCTTTTTATCATCAAGATTTTCACAAAAACTAGAAACTACAAAAAAAAGAAGAAGAAGAAGAAGAAGAAAAAAAAAAAGCTGCGCACTCAGAAGCTGAGACGCACCTCAAGTTTGGTACCAAGTCTTAAAAACAAAAAAAAAACTTTGGGGACTTGCCCTCTTCCAGAGTCGCCTTGGACGTGCGTCGTTCAACAAAAAAAACAAAAACAAAAAAAAAAAAAAATCAATCACTTTTTGCCTGTGCTGTTTGTTCGTGAGATTGTTCCTGAAAAACCTGCATTAATGAACTCCACACTGGACTTTAATCATGGAGCTGGTGTTGAAGTTGAGGCGTGGGGGGGAGGTGGGTCAGGGGGTCGACTCTCGGATGTGGATTTCTCGGCGCAGCACCAGCACTGAGAGCCTCTCTCCCACATCCTCATCTGCACTCTTATCTACCTGTAAAGTGTCGGAAATCGGATGCTCTCCCTACTTTTTACATGTTTTTTATTTTTTATTATTATTATTAATTTTGAAGGCAACTGGAGCTCGAGTAAAACCTGCTTCATAATCAACAGATCAGACACAAGTCTGAGAAGGGACCCAAGAAATCAAAAGGACTGGGTTGAATATGCACATGCTAGCTCATACACAGTATACAACCAAGAGTACATAATGGATGTGTGTGGCTAGACTTGACCTGTTTTCCCACTTTTACTCCCTTTGCTTCATCCCTTCCCATTTGTTTCCCAGATGATGAGATCATAAACATATCAGAGTAATACAGAATAATGAGAACAAATACTTGAATCAAAAAAAAAGAAGCGCCAATAATGTAATGTGAACACTTTTTTTGTAGTTTTTTTTTTTTTTTATTCGTCTGATTCATACACTTCAGAGATTTTGACAGCGTCTGTTCAGAGTTACTAAAATTTGAAATGTCTGAAAACAAAGATTGATTATTACGGCAATTTTTACATCTTATCAGAGTGTTTGCACAAGGCTGCTTGTACTGTATGAATGAATGTCTGTCAGGTGTAAAAACACGTACAGGTGCATCTCGGTACACTGGAAGGACATCAAAACTAAATCGAACACAGATTTATTGTGCGGTGATCATTTTTATTTGTTTATTTCTGGTCATTTTAATGATTGTTTTTAAGTGCACACTTTGACTAGGCCCTTGCAAGGTCCTGCCAAGATTATCGTCTTGAACACAAATCCACCCATTGTTGTTCGCTAAAGTCCCGAAGCCTTAGAAATATCTTTGTACCCCTTTCCAGACTGTTAGTTTGAAATCTTGCTGGCCTACGTTGCTCCCTCAGAAAGGTACTGGTTAAGTAAATTTCTAAAAAGATGGTTATTAACAGTCATTATTTGAGAGAGGGGTGATTACGTTTTCACATATACTCATGATTCGAAAACTGATTTTGTATTTCTTCAGTTTACGTTTGTCACTTTGAAAGTTGAGTGGAAGGAAAAAGTACAAAATCAATAGGGAGAATTACCTGTTACTCATAATGATCAAAATGAACAGAAATAAGCGTCAAGCGCATAAATCTGTTAGTTTCACTTCTTTAATTGTAAACAGAAAAAAACTTTTTGACGCCATTCTGATTTATTGAGATGCACCTGTATGAGAGCTCGTGATTACTGCGGAGAACGTCCTCCGCCTCGTATTTCTTTTCATTTCAGTATACTTTTTTTTTTGTTTGTTTTTTTGCTTGTCAGAAACTATATTGTAATGTTGTAACTAGCCTCTAGCGTTGCACTGAGTGTCGGCCTCACCCCTCACCCAGCTACATGAACAACATGATACAAGTACTGAAGGGGAGACGGGGGGACAGTTCACGTGTAAATGTTTACTCAAGGACTAAAATAAGTGTGTGTTTTTTTGTTTTTTTTTGTTTTGTTTTTTCTTATGTAATGTTTTATCTACCTTAGTGGCTTTCATTGTGGAATAATCCAAGAAAGTATGGATCATAATTGAGTATTGCACCATTTTTCAGACTGTAAACTTTAAAACAAAAAAAAAAATCATATATGTAAAACAAAAACAAAAAAAAAATCTAAAAAATACAGCAAAAAAAAAAAATAAAGTATTTTACAGACCTGTGGCCATAGATCGGAGGTAGAGGGACTTTAACTCTCCCGAATCTGAGCAAACGGAGAGTGAAGAACGAGACATCAGACCGAGCCTTGGCTTCTAGGGCTCACCTCAGAGGTGCCTACCTTTCTGTTTTTATTTTATTTTATTTTAAGTCCTGTCATCTTTCGTTTCCCTTTTTCCTGCAAGGCCACTGACAGTTTACAGTTTTATTTCTTCAGCAAAACAAAGGAGGAATCAAACCACACGAATGTTGGAAGAAGAAAGCAAAAGGAGAAATGCTTCCATTTTAAAAAAGAAAAAAAAAACACTTTACACAAATGAAGATTTCCTGTGCTACTTTCAGAACTCTGGGATTGAACAGTGTTGTCTTGTTCTGTTAACCTTCTTCCTTTTGTGTTGATGTCGATTTCATGAACTTATCTTTTTTTTTTATGTCGATTATGTATTATGTTTTTTTTTTCCCTTTGTAGAAAAAGAAAAGGAAAAAAAAAAAAGGCTCACTATCTTGCACACACACGATTAAAGTGGATCTTGTCTCAGGAAAGCCAGGGTTCCAGAGTACCAACTCCACGCCATTTTAATGTACATTTTTATGTATGATGAGTTTAAAAAAAAAAGAAGAAAAAAAATGACAGAATTTTAAGCACTGAAAGTTATGGATTTCAGAAGAAAATACCTTTTTTTTTGTTTCTAAATCCGTAGCAGTTGCATAATAACCAAATAATGGACTTTTAAACAAAAATGGAGTGCTTTATAATATAAATCTATATATTAAAATTGCTTTACTTTTAAAAACAAAAGTGGTCAATGAGTTTGTTTAAAAAGAAAAGACAAAAAAAATTACGGTGAATAACATGCAAATGCTGTATGTTTGAATCTTTGTTGTGTTTTTCTTAATGAGGTCCCGTCCTGACTGAATCAGGAACATTGTGCATTAATCTTTCTGTCTCTCTCGTTCTCCCGCTGCGGGTATTATTATTGTTATTATTATTAATAGATTAATCAGACTTGTTTTGGAGCATTTTTGTTTCAGATCTTTTTGGAGGATGTAATGTGAAACATGAGCTGGTTGTAAAAGGATCATGAATCTATGCACAAGTGTCGGGCGGGGCAGAAGGTAAACTGGGGTCGGGGGGGATTTTATGGCCCGCTTCTTCTAAGTGGCTGTTTTATTGCAGGGGTTCTGATGTGTTTTTTTATGTGTTTTAGTTGTTCTCTAAGGGGACAAACGGATGGGCGGGGTGAAGCCCACCACCTCCAGCTTCTCCCCCACCCTCCCTGGTCCCTCTTCAGATTGACCTAGCGCTACATCGCCATGCTGTGTATTCCTAAACCAATGAGCATCTCACACTTTAGCACTGTGGGATTCTAGCCTGTCACCCTCACGGGTTTCTGATCTTTGTTTCCTTTCCTCAGTTTTGTGTTATGGAGGGTGGGAGGTGGGATTAGGGCTGCTTTTTTTTTTTTTTTTTTTGCCTTTGTTTTTAAATAAGTCAAAATGTTGTTACTGAGAGTTAATGAGAAGTCAGTGGCTTGTAATGTTTTATTTTTGTTTTCTCTGTATATCTTTCTCCTCATAGAATGTGATTGTTAAATGACATGCACCGAAACAAATGTTTTCATGAACTATGGAGCTTCTTTCAAATATTAATAAAATAGCATTTTTTTTTCTTGTCCGTTTGGCTCTCCTTGTTTTTATTGATCGTGTCGACGTCTCTTCCTGTCGGCGTGACGCCGAAGTTCACACTCTGACGGCCAGCTGTCGGGGACAGGCGTAGTAGTTGTCCTGCGGCTGCCGGATGTTTGGGTTGGCATAAACTGGGAAGCGGACTTCCTCCGGTTGCGGGGAGGCCTCGTAGGTTATTCTGGGGCTTCCTGCGCTCTGCTGCTTCCTGCTCATTTCCTCATAGATGGGAGGATGAGGCTGCGGTGGGCGATGATGCCTTAATCTTACCTGCAAAACAATTATATTTTCAGAAACTGTCAATATACCATCGAGCTGCTTGAAAGATATGCCAGAAAGAATCCTGTTCTCTCCTACCATCACTAACGCAAACTTAATCGTGTTAGGTCAGATCAGACTGAGATTGAGCTTCTGAAAATCTGCTGTCGTCCACCAGGAAACAAAACAGGATAACTTCTCCTTACTCAGAAATTATAAAGGTTTTGCAACTGAAGTGCTATTCAAATTGTTTTATTTTGCTTATCTTTGTTTTTTCTCAATGTCAACATTTGGGAAAAGTGAAGAATAATTTCTGAGATGAAATAAGCATCACGTTTTGTTAAAGATGTTGCAGCCAAAAGGAACAAAAATCAAGAATATATGAACAATTTGTTCTATCAACCAAACTTCAATAGTTAAAAATACATTTTCTGTATAAAAACATTGCATATTTTTGATTGCTTAGCATTTTCTGGAAATAAAATATATTAGGATTGTTGATTTTTTATTTATTTTGTGATGATCTAAGAATGATTTATTACATTACAACCATTCATCATAGCTGCTCTAAATAAGCAGATGGCCTAAATAATGATTTTCAGTTATTACTCCCTTAAACAGCAACTGTAGAGATTTATGTCGGGAAAACAGATCAGAGAGAAAATCTATTTGATAAATCTGCATATGGAAGGAATAAAATAACTACTCACACATTTCTCCATGGCCAATAAGCTCACTGTCAGCAGGAGAAGGCCTGCTGCTGCAGAGATGGTGAGGAGCAGAGGGATGTAACCATGAGAGCACCCACATGACCTCCCTGAACCAGAAACACATTATTAAAATAAATCTGTCAACCTATTTAATTTATGCTACAGTGAGCTACACACCTTCCACCAGCAGGAAGTACCTCTGTGCACCGAGGACGACCTGATCTGAGCTGTTCTTCTGTCTGTAACTCAGCTCCCACATGTAAAGTCCCGTATCACTCAGCTGCAGGTGGGAGATGCTAACGTTGATCCTTGGCGAGTTCAGCCCCCCGCTGAGCTGCAGACGGGCCCCGCGCTCTGGGTCCCTCCTGACCGTGCTGCCCTCGGCCACAGAGAGCAGGGTGGTCTGGCTCCGGGGGCCGCGGTGGTACAGATGGAGTCCCACCAGGTGACCCCGTTCCTGCTGAGGGGTGCAGGAGAGAACCAGAGACCGGTCCTCTGTCAGCTGCTGAAAGATCACCTCTGCACAGGCTGGGAGAAAAAGTAACAAGTGTCAGCTGGTGGTAAAATGTCAATATACATAGGTAGCAGAAAATTAATACTGTGCATTGAAGGGACAGAGGAGATGGACAGGATGGAGAGAATAGCAGGACAATCCTGGAAGACAACTTGGGAAAGAGGTTCACCTTTCTGAAGGTCGATGACTCTGAAGATACAGCTGGAGTTACAGTTTAAATCAAAGCAGCTTCAGGTGTTAAAATGGCCTAGTCAAATCCAGTACTGAATCAATAAGAGAATCTGTGAAAATTGCTCTATACTGATGCTTTTCATCTAATCTGACTGAACTTGAACTACTAAGAAAAAAGATTGAATGAAAATGTTAGGGTCTTTAATGTATAATCACGATAAGCGCTTCATTGCTGGATTCAAAATACTTGATTATTGAGAGGGATGTAAATAACTTTTTACATGCTTTTTTTATTAAAGTATAAAAAAGCAGATGTAATTACTTTTGTAAGTCATAAACTTTGTTATGAAACATTTTACTGAGTGTTTCTGTGAAGTGGAAATCACCTTACCTTCAAAGAGCTGAATAAAGAGGAGAAGAAACTGTAGACGTGTCTTCATGCTGTTTGCGTTTGAAGAAAATCTGACAAATATTCTAGAGGTGGGTTATAACGTAGTCGTTCCCCGCTCTGCTTTCTGCTGCGAGGCGTTTGGGACAACCCTCTGGTTTTCATCGTTCCTCACCCTGAAGAACAGGAAGACGGCCTCAAAGCAAGAGCAGCTGTTAGAACACAGTGGTTGGTCTGCACACAGCGAGGCAGCAGATGAAAGGTCTGAAATGATGCACAGGAACAGGGTGGGAAACCACAGAGTTCAAGAAACTACTTCTACTGGAGAAAATACAAAAAGCATATTTTTGTATTTCTGACTTCACCAAACAAATAGCTGGTTCCCCAGCTTCCAGCTGGGGAACCGTCCTGCTTGTACCTTGGACTGGCCCTGTTTTGTTTGTAAGTTAATTTAAGTGTGGAAAATGAGGTTCAAACTTGGTATCCAAACTGATGCATTACTGCCACCTCCTGGTTCAAACTTTCAACACACTTCTGGTACATATTTAAAAACAACAGGATTCTGCAAAAAATAAAAAAAATAAAATAAAATAAAATAAATAAATATATCCTTAAAACTTGGTTCCCCAGTGCTCCAGAATCTCATTAACACTATCCTGGTTTGATTTTCATGTTTTCTACATGAGAGAATTCAATTCAAGTTTCAGTGAGAAATTCTTATTGTATTCAGAATACAATAATTTCTCTCCTACTCGCTCCTTGGTTTGACTCTGACATTGCTGTGAATGTTGTACAGACGTTTTGGTTTTGGTCCATTATTCTGCTGATGTTGCTACTGTTTTATCACTTTGATCCAAAATATACTTTTGCCTTTAGATTTGGATTTGTTTAACTTTATATCTACATTTTCTCTTTTATTTGCTTATTTTATCATTTTATCTACCTTCTCGTTACTATTCTAACATGGTCATTCTGTGCACATGGTCTTATTCTTCTTCTTCAATAGCGTTTTCAGGAAGTTTACATACTTTATGTATTACCGCCATCAACTGGACGGAGATGTAAATCAGAAATTCATTTTTTCCTATATATCTTCAAACCTTAACAAATGATGTGAACATTTTCCGTTTTTAAAGTAAGTCTGGGCCAGAAAGAAGCGAGTTAAGCGTGGAAGCAGCTAATTAGGAGTAATTCGGCGCAGGTGTGCTCAGCTGTGATTTAAACATCAACGCTGCGCTGCTTGGTTCACCGTCTTGTGGGTCAGTCAGTGGGACTTGCAGTCTGAACCTGTTTCCCAAACTGGTTGGCGGTCCTCATGGATATGTTTTGGCTCTGGTGGAACCTCCTTTTAGGGGTCATGTTTTCTGGAGTCTGCCCTCATTTAGCTCTGGCTCTTAAATCCTCGCTGTACGCGCCGTATCCTTCTCTTCCCAGACCTCGGCCGCAGCAGACCCTTCCCGTGGTTCAGCAGGAGCAGCACCAGCCAGAGCTCGTCAACACTGTCAGTGTGGTCTGCCACCCTGACTCTCTAGAAGTGGTAATTGCTGCTGATATGTTTGCAGTTGGCGCTCCGGTGGACAGTCGGGAGCTGCGTCTTGGTGTGGAGGACAATGAGTTCTGCAGAGCTACAGCTACTTCTGCAGAGGAATACAGGATTGTTGTTGGGCTGGATGACTGTGGCACCAAACACTGGGTAACTCGACCTGCTCTGCTGCTGGTTATTTCACTATGCACATCCTGTTTCTAAACTTGCTGCTCTTCCAGATGACTAAGGACTCACTTGTCTACGCAAACCTCCTCTTTTACTCTCCTCTGGCGTCCCCTAGTGGGGTAGTTCACATGGATGATGCAGTAATCCCAGTTGAATGCCATTATGAAAGGTCTGTCTCTTGTTTCCTATTGAACTTTTAAATTATTGAAAAGCTGGTTTTTACCTGTAAAGTATCTGCTTCTATAGGAAGTATGGTGTATCCAGCTCTTCACTCATACCGACATGGATTCCCTTCACGTCTATCCAAGCTAGAGTGGAAACTCTGTACTTTAGCTTGAAGCTAATGAATGGTGCGTTCAGTTCTTCCCTCAGCTCTTGGGCTTAATTCCAGCTAATCCCCCATGTTTTCTCCAGATAACTGGATGTATGAAAGGGGTGCCGACGTGTTTTTCCTCGGTGAGCCAATCAACCTTGAGGCCTCTGTGAGGATTGCTCACCACATGGGTCTCAGGGTGTTTCTGAGCAGCTGTGTGGCCACACTTCAACCAGCTCTAAACTCTGATCCCAAATACATCTTCATTGAAAATGGGTGAGAAACTGAAGAGTTTCAAAGTACCTGCTCTCGCATAACTAAAGTGAGTTTACTAAACCTGTACCCATCAATACATGGTGTCTGGACCTCCTTTGTCTTTCTAGATGCTTGGTTGACTCTCAGCTTCCAAACTCAAAGGCACAGTTCTTGCCCAGGACCAGAGATGACAAGCTGCAGTTGACCATTGATGCCTTCAAGTTCCACAACGATGACCGAGGACAGGTGAGGATGTGTTCCTCTACCTTGGCACACATCTTCAGATTAGTTCTCACTCGTTCTCTTTAGCTCTACATCACATGCCACCTAACTGCTGTGCCAGTAAATGATGCTGAATCACCAAACAAGGCCTGCACTTTCCTGAATGGAAGGTGAGTGAAATTGGTAAATGAGTTGGCAGTATGACATGAATGAGACTGAATCTTCTCCTCAGATGGAGGTCAGCTGATGGAAACGACTATTTGTGTGGATATTGCAAAGCCCTAAATCAAGTCCCAGGCAAGTCTGGCATTCCTGGGATGGTCGGTCCTCGTGGTTTTGGGAAGGTGGCTGCTGCTGAATACATGTGGCGGAGTGGGCTGAAGACTAAAAAGGGTAAAGACTTTCTCCCTCATGTCTGTTTGCATTGACTAAATGGTTTCTGACAAAATCTAATTTTTCAGCTCTGTGGGAGCAAGAGGCCAGAGTGGGTCCCCTGACTATACTGCCATCAGGTAAAAGTGGCCATCTTCCTTTTGAGGAGCTGCCTAGCGTCATCCAGAAACTTTACAGACCAACGCTGTATGGCAGCCACTGGAGAAGTGGGATCTACAAAACTGGTGAATATTTAAAAGGCATAACTATTGATGAAATATGTCTTCCAGATCTGGGGAAGGGACTGATTCATGAGCACTTGACCTCTGGACTGAAGGGTACTATCTTAACGCCTTCCTGAGTCTAAGTTGGCCCAATAAATACTCTGCATTTTTTTCAGGTAACTTTGAGGAAGCTGGATTTAATGAACCAACCAACAAGTTCATGCTGAAATCCTTAGATGTGCCAATGGCCAACGCCACCAAATCTCGTTACACTAGCAGCACCTCTAAAGTGGAGGCTATAGTGATGAATGCAACTGCTACTGAAACTGACCTTTCTGATTGATCTGAACCAAAGAAATAAATTTGTCACTGGAGTTTTTCTCTGTAGTTATTTGAGAAATCCTACCTGGAGTCAAACTTTTGTAACTGGGACATTGGTGCTTCGAACACATCTAGAAAGTTTCCATGGTTATAGGAAACTATCTGAGCCAATTGTCATGGTTGTGAGTTGAAATTTTTCAGAAACAATTGATTATTTGGGGCTTTACCCTCATCCACCAGGAGTACAAACAGCCAATGTCTGAAGAGTATTTTTTTTTTTTTTGTTCAGATTTTTAACAGAAATTTTACTATAAAGACCCTAAACTTTAGACAAATGAATTGGGAAGCTCGCATAACTAGAGGTTAAGGGACCTGGGTTATGCCTGGTCATGCCATGGCTTTGGAAACTGGGTGCACCTGCTGTGGTCTAAAGGTTGAATCAATTTCTAAAATCTGGTTAAATGTGTAGAAGACCACAAACTTTCTCCAGATTATGAAGATCTATAAGTAACATGAATTCCTGTAAGAACATTAGGGTGTTAAACCTGCTGAGGAACAGATTTTGAAAAGACAGCTGTACCTGGTTGTTGACAAAACATCTAGAGTGCAATGTTAACATACCCCAATGACAAAGGTTGGCGAAGCAAAAGACCAAGTTGCTGGGCAACACCAATCAAAACATGAATCTCTTCCCTCAATAAGTTACAAATATCAAAATGGGCAAATTTTCCACATTTAATACTCCTGAATACATCAAGAATTGGAACCATTGCCACTGAAAGCTGAGAAATGCTTTGAGCAGATTTCAAAGAGTTGCACCAAAATGTGCCTCTCCCACTTGTCAAACTTTGCCACAGTTTGCTGAGAGTAAATTGTTCTACAGCAGATGCCACCTCCACCCTGCTCTACCACACCTGAGAACAAAACTCTATTAGACTTCAGAAAAGAGAAAATATAGTCTAATCAAACTTACTGATTTGGATCCAGGAATGTGCATATGGATTTTAAGACAGCTTACACCCCTTACATTGCATGTTCACATTCACTGTCTGGAAAAGATTGACACATAAAATCAAGAAGCCCATTATTGCAGCATTAAACTGCTTTTACCCAAAGAATGTTTAGTTTTATATAAAGTATGATTATGCTTTGGTTATTTTAGCATATAAACTGACTGTAAATGTAATGTGAATTCTTCCTTAAAAATATTGCTGAAAAAAACTGTTATTTCTGCTCTCAGTACTTCTAATTGTATAAGAATAGGTTCATTAGCAGATGTGCAGAGTTGAGCTGCCTTCCTCATTTATTTTTTTAGTTATCTCTGCTCAGTTTCTATTGCTGTAGAGTTGAGACCAATTGTAAAACTGTGTCACAGAACAGTAATCTGATGCTCCACCATGTAGCAAAAGCCACACCCACTGAAAGCATAAAAATAGGAAAGGTTTTTTTCATCAAGCAAACCACAAAAATCTAAGCCATAGCGGAGTTGGAAACCGTTAGTCTGCAAGATTATCTGGCACTGGTAAGTACAATGAATTTGTCAAAAATGATTTTACAACAAAAAGAGGAAAATCTGCTTTAGTGTATTCAAGTTATACACCTAAAAAAGTACTTTAGATTTTTTGTTTGTTTCAAATTGTAATAAAACCAAAAAAGGAAGAGGATGCATAAAGAAAACAAAAAACTGTGAATCTTTTGATTATTACAGAAAGACTCCTCTTTTTAGACTTAGAACTTCCGGTTTACTGTAGCTAAGTCATGTATTTGTAATTACTTGATATGAAACCACATCAACTTTTGAGGATGAGGAGAAACTTGCAACTAAAATATAAAGTGCGTAGAGTTCAATGAGCCAGAGAAGACTATATAGACCACCTGTCAAATTTTAACCGGAGTTTGATGGATTAATTGATATTAATTGATATGAAACCCTCCTCCCCCCATGGGAACTATGTGACCTCTTGACCTCCCCCCTGCCCCCAGACATATGTCACATATCATATGAGAAATTTGTGACCTTGTGAAACAAAAAAAAACAAAAGTGAACATTGAATTAATATAAGTGAATAAATAAATATAGTATATTCAAAACCATGTTGAATTAGATTAGGAATTTTGTAACTACATCTGATTTTAAACAGATTGCCTTCTTGATACACAGTGTTGGAATTAAATGCCTTTAAGTCTTGTTCCAAAAGAGAGACACAGGCTGACAGAGAAACCAGAGACCTGCCGCGTGTGCCTGCGTGTGTATCTGTCCTCGAGGAGGAGGGGGGACCGAGGAGAGTCTTACTGCTGCGTGTGCGTGCATGCATGTCTGCAGACTATAGATAAGTGTTGGATCAAACTCTTACAGGACATGAAAAAAAAAAAAAAACTTAAAGCATCTGTTCTTTGAGCCAACATACGGTGAAACCTGACTCATACTCTTTAACAGGATATAATATAACGTATAGCTAGGAAGAGGGGCTGACATCTGACCCTACAAGCAGTGGTGCCTGTCTCAGGAGGAAAAATTAGCAGATTCATGCCACATGGTCCTCTTTAAAAGGATTGTTCCCTATCTCTGAGCCAACATACGGTGAAACCCTGCCTCATACTCTTTAACAGGATATAATATAACGTATAGCTAGGAAGAGGGGATGACCTCTGACATCACAACAGGCAGTGCCTGCCTCAGGCAATCCTTTTGAAGGAAAACAGTTTATCTGTTTTACTGCAATATTTTTGGCAGCACGACTAGTCGGTGCTGACTATGAGTTTGTAATTTCCTTCATCCGTTCCGAAAACAGTCACTTAAATTTTAAACTCTACAGATATTTTCTGTAACACCTGCTAGTGGGATACATTTCAGTAAAAGTTCCTCAACTGTAAATTTTATTTTTTGAGAATATATGACAGCGACTAAGGCCCAGGTGAGGCTACTACTCATATTTATCTTTCAGTTTACCTCAAACTTTAAAGTTTTTTTTACACTGTATAACCACACTCAAAGAGTTGCTCCAACATAGTAAATTGTTTTGTTACCTTTAAAATTATCTACAGCTTTAGTCTCTCACTTACACGCTCTTTGTTTTTTTGTTGTTTTTTTTGGCCCTAATGATTCTTTTACTCCATCCGTTATCTAACATGCTTAAGTGCACTAACATGTCTGCAGACTATAGATAAGTGTTAGATCAAACTCTTACAGGACATGAAAAAAAAAAAACAACTTAAAGCATCTGTTCTTTGAGCCAACATACGATGAAACCTGTCTCATACTCTTTATGTCTTCTTGATACACAGTGTTGGAATCAAGTACCTCTACCTCTTGTTCCATAAGAGACAGAGAAACTAGAGTCTTTCTGCTGCGTGTGTATGTATCTGTCTTCAAGGAGGAGAGGGGGTGGTAGGCGAGGAGAGACTTGCTCTGCCTCTGTGTGGCTTTGGGAATCCTGAATGTTTTACTTTTGGCTGAACTCATCGCATGAAACATTTTTTTTACAAAACAAAGACTAGTCTGACTCACTCTGCTCCTTTAACTCTGAGACTCAGCCAAACTTCTTCTTGAACATAACCTCTAAGTTTTCTCATGTCATGTCAGAGTATGAGCCAGCACTTATCTGTAGTCCAACACCAAATAACGCCCCGTAAGCTATTGTCTGAAGGATTGTCAGACGTATCCTGCGGGTTTCTTATGCTTCAGGACAGATGCACACGCACCCACACGGAGCAAGTCTCTCCTCGCCTACCACCCCCTCTCCTCCTTGAAGACAGATACATACACACGCAGCAGAAAGACTCTAGTTTCTCTGTCTCTTATGGAACAAGAGGTAGAGGTACTTGATTCCAACACTGTGTATCAAGAAGACATAAAGGGTATGAGTCAGGTTTCATCGTATTTTGGCTCAAAGAACAGATGCTTTAAGTTTTTTTTTTTTTTCATGTCCTGTAAGAGTTTGATCTAACACTTATCTATAGTCTGCAGACATGCATGCGCGCACACGCAGCAGTAAGACTCTCCTCGGTCCCCCCTCCTCCTCGAGGACAGATATACACGCAGGCACACGCGGCAGGTCTCTGGTTTCTCTGTCAGCCTGTGTCTCTCTTTTGGAACAAGACTTAAAGGCATTTAATTCCAACACTGTGTATCAAGAAGGCAATCTGTTTAAAATCAGATGTAGTTACAAAATTCCTAATCTAATTCAACATGGTTTTGAATATACTATATTTATTTATTCACATATATTTATTAATTCAATATTCACTTTTTTTTTTTTGGGGTCACAAGGTCACAAATTTCCCATCATATGATATATGTGACATATGTCTGGGGGGAGGGGGGATGTCAAGAGGTCACATAGGGGAGGGTTTCATATCAATTAATATCAATTAATCCATCAAACTCCGGTTAAAATTTGACAGAAGGTGGTCTATATAGTCTTCTAGCCAGAATATGAGGAAATCAAGGTTTTCTTTTGTTAGTCAGCACTTCCGGTTTTTAAAGAGTTTTACAATTGTAATAAACATTTATTGCTTTTGAAGAGATTTCATGATTGCAAAGTGCCGTTACTGGCTTTGAGTAATTTCTTGTTTGCCTGCTATATAAATGGTAATAGTTGGTCTATTATTTGCCCTGCAGTTATCAAGTAAAATGGATTGCCACTCTGCAGATTTGGGTAAGTAAAATAAGGTAAATGCAGAAAATAAAGAAATCCAGTCAATACAGTTAGGAGAGAGATAGAAATGTGTTTTAGATCTTGATTACAACTGTGTATTACAGTGAATTCTAAGATAGTTTTTTTATGATTTTAGACAAGAATTCATTTTATATTGTATAGTAAAAACTGTTTGTAGTAGCTGTAAAGTTGTTTATTCTAAGTTGATTTAAGAATTGATATATAAATTGTGCAGCCTATGCTTTTTGTGTTTTGTAATTACTATGAATTAAATATTTCATTTATCACATAAAGATTGCTCAAAAGAAACATTAATTTTAACACTTGATCTAAACACTTTTATCCAGCAGAGTGGCAGAAACTGCCTTTCAGCTCCTGGACTGAATCTCATGTGAGTTCATGGCTGAAATCCATTGGAATAAAAGAACATTACATACTAAAGCTGAATGAAGAAGAAGTGACTGGTTCAGTTCTCACCACTCTACAGAGGGATTATCTCAGCAAAACCATTGGAATGAAAAGTGGCCAAATTGAACATTTACTCAAGAAAAGAGATGATCTATTAAAGACAGAACAGAATAAAACAAATACCAAAACTGACACAAGTAACAATACAAGACATGACAAAAAGGTAAATGTTTTGGTGTCAGAAGGAACACCTGACAGAGAAGTGCGAAATGTTGGCACCAGTTCATGCAATGACATTGTAAAGTCTGGTGTGGGCTCCTGTGAGTATCGAAAATTTGACCAGCGCCCAACAAACTTCAGATATGTGAAACACAATTCGCTTCCCCCAGAGACGGGACCTGAAAACATGATTGTTCCATGTCATGAATATAAGTCACTAGAAACTGCGCACAAACTGGACTCAAGAAGACTTAAAACAAAAGTGGCAAGTGAAGTCCTGAGATTTGCTTGTGCCTGTATGAATATGAGAGCCAATGGAACAATTCATTTTGGCATAATGGATAACGTCAAATCCACTCACAGGCATGGTGAAATCATAGGGATACCAGTCCAAAGTCAAGAAGATTTTGTGGATGCATTAGATTACATCGAAAAATGCTTTAAAGGCTCAAATCACCAAAGTGATGCAAGGAAATGCATCAGGAATCCCTGTTTCATTGAGGTCCTTGATAAGGAAAATGCTGAGAAAACATGGGTTGTTGAATATGACATTGTTCCAAAAGCCAGCATTGTTAAAGGTAAACTATACTCTGTTGGAGTGCCAAAGTTCTCTGAGAAAGATGGGAAAGTGAAATGTGAAGAGCAAATCCCATATCACCGGGTCGGGGCCAACACACCACGGATATCTGATGACGAACTAATTAGTTTTATCCAAGATCTGAGAGAGAAGGACCAACAAAGGGAGGAGGCTGAGTCCTCAGCCAACCAAACACCTCTGGAATTCAGAGAAGACCAAAAGAGAAAGCTGTCCATCCTTCTGACCGGAGGGAAAACACATATGGACAATTCTCTCTTTTACATTGTTGTGGCAAACAAAATGCAGCCAGAAGATCTTGACAACATAACCTTCTTGGTTAACATGAATCTTTTTTGTGTGTTTGACTTTGACCCTGATTCTGAAACATCTGGCCTTTATGGGAAATACAAGGAACAGAAAGCTGTAACCCCACATTTCCTTAATGATTATGAAAACAACAAAAGACTGGAAAATGCTGATCTTATTGCTTCTTTAAAGCTCTTTGATCGAGTCAGCTGGATCTATTGCAATGGACGAAACAACTTCCCTGGCAACAATGTTCCCAGTGATGAAGAAACTTGGATCAAAACAAGGAAAAAAAAGATGAAAAAAGCTGTGTCCCTCATCTGCAATGAAATCCTCCCCAGGCATTCATTTGTTGTTATCTTTCTGCTCATGTCTGATGTTGAACAGCCTCTTGTTGAGATTTTTCATGAGTTTTATGCAGAAATGAATGGGCATGATTGCCTTGCAGTCATTGCAGAGTCTAAGGAAAACTATAGAAAATGGTCAAGTCTTGCCCAGATTTCTTGTCCCATTTCTGAACTCAAAGAAATCAGCATTGTTGACATGCCCTTGAGTCATGTGGATGCAACAGTTCAAAGCATTCAGCTGTCAAAGAACCAACCAGAAAGGAAACTACCAGTGTCAAATGGGGGTTTGTGTTTCCTAAAGTCTGTTGACGAGGCTATGCTAGACTCTTTGGAGATTATCACCATTGACCACTGTGATGACACAAACCTCGAAATCATGAGTGATGATGAAATCAAAGAAACTGAGCTCTACTTCTACCGTGGTGGAAAAATTAACTGGATTAACTTCTGGCTTGCTGAAAAGCACAAATGTGGAAACATCATTGAGCGGGATGCCTACAAAGAGGCAAGCACTATCCTGGATAATGTGATTCATCGTCACAAAGCTGTACGTCCCATAGAAAGTGTGAACATATATCATCATCCTGGCAGTGGGGGAAGCACAGTGGCACGACAGATGCTCTGGAGTAGAAAGACAAAAGTACGATGTGCAGTTGTGAAACAGGCAAAAGAAGCCACTACTGTCTGTGAGCATGCAGTGAAACTGAGGGAACATAATGAGAATGACAAAAACAACTGCCTTCCCGTGCTCCTCCTGCTGGAGGACCAAAATCCAGACTACATTGATGATCTTCGACGACATCTTGGAAATGTCATTGCAATCAAAAAGATAAATCCCTTAGTCTTGTGCTTCATCCTGCTCATCTGCAACAGATCAAATGATCCAGAGAGAATGTGCAGGGCATCACCATCTCAAACAGTAGCGGTCACCCACAAACTGTCAGATCGGGAAAAATCTTTGTTCCTGAACAAAAGTGAGGAACTCAAATTCCAATTTGAAGACTTGGACTTCAAATTCATCCTCACGTTTGTTCTTATGAGCAAAGAGTTCAAACAAAGCTACATAGAGGATTTTGTTACAAATCTTTTAGATAAAATCGATCATACATCACTGATCACTCGCCTCATCAGATTTGTGGCTTTACTAAACTGTTATGTAAAGGATTCCTACGTTTCTGTTTCTCATTGCGAGGCATATCTTGGTATTGGTCTTCATGTGGTTGGAATTCAGTACCATGCTTTTGTTGATCATCTCAGTGATGAGGCCAAATTAATTTTCATCCATCTTAGAGACAGTTCAACACACATCCAGTCAATCCGTATCATTCATCTGCTTGTGGCCAAAGAAATCCTGAGCCAGCTCTCTGTCAATATGCCTCAAAGCTCTATTGCCACAGAGCTCATCAAAGATGATGTACTCATCAATCACAGGTTTGACAGAGATCAGTTTCTTAAGGTTATAAGAGCTCTCTTCATTAGACGCAATAAAAAAAGCAGAGGTGATCCAAAAGACACAACATTTTCTCCACTAATTGAGGAAGTCCAAACTGAGGAAGGTGGTGTTCAAAAAGCTGTTGACTTGATGAAAGCTGCATTCATAGCTTTGGGAAAAGATGCTTATGTTGCACAACAACTTGCCAGGCTGCTTTACACAAATAAGAGATTTGAGGAGGCTCTTAAGTGGGCAGAGGAAGCGAAATCATTGTCTCCCCATGACACATTCATCCTTGACACACTGGGCCAAGTGTACAAGTGGTGGTTTTACCACTTGTACGACACCCTTGAAGAAAAAGAACCTTCCCCAGAGAGGGGAGTTGAAATCATAAGCATTGCCCTCAAAGGGATATCTGCTTTTCGAGCCTCTGAAAAAATACCAAAGAAAGAGACAGTCAATCTTAGTTCATACTATGGAGAAGTGGATGTTGGCTGTAGATTACTTAAGTTCTTGTCAGGAGTTGATGTTTTTTCAAAAACAACTGGATATTCAGAGCTGATGAATTACTTACTGACAGACTACATACCAGAAGAAGTCAAAATACCCTGGCAGAAATTTTATCAGCAGCTGAAAGGGTTGGAAAAGAGCTTGAGACAGGCTCTGGAATGCATTTCTGAAGATCTGAGCTACTTTCAGACTGCCATCAGTGAAGAGGATGAGGAACTTGATGCAAGAGATCCAGAGCAGGTTTACAATCCAAGAGAATGGTTGACAAGGAAAAGTGCTGTTTATGCAGGATTTTTCTGTGCCATACAAGAGAAGAGCAATAAAGCATTTGAAAACCTGAGCACTGACATAAAAAATCCTGGAAACGTACTCTCAGATTTCCAAAGACAGATGAGAACCTACAAGCTTGGAGGAGGAAATGTCACATCAATCCTCTCTTTACTCTATGACAAAGACCGAATGAGGGCAGGAAAAAAGCTTGAGGAGATTATGGACATGTATCCAGAAAATCTGAAATGGAAGGGCCTTGATGAAACAGAGCTCACTAATGTAATTTTTTGCCAGATAGCTCTTAACTGTATCCTACCTGGATCCTCAAAGCTCTTATCCCTCAAGCAATTACAAGATCTCAGCAAGGGATTTAAGACGAAGGGAAAATATATGTCATCAGCAAGTGCCCTCTTTCTCCTTTCTCTCCTGTTTTGGCCTGAAAACAGTAAAGAAGTGAGTTCTACTGAAGCTCAGATACTTCTGTTGGCCATTGATGCTCTTCAGAGACTATGTGAACAAAAAATCCAACACATGTCTCAGAGAAAAAGCAGAATTGTCACACACTTCTTCCTGGCAAAGGCAAGAGGCCTAAACAAGATTGTCCACAGAAGTGCTATTGAAAAGCAGATCAAAGGAACTCTGAGTGAGAGAAAACTAAAATGGCTCGGAGGGGAAGTGTGGAAAACCAAGGAAGTTGTGCAGCAACTGAAACGGATTGAAGGGTGGACAGAAAATGAAAACTTATATGTCCAATGTGGACATAAAGACAGCAAAATAAGAGTCATTCCTCGAAACTCTGCTTATTTGCCCTATGGAAATGAAAAAGTCACTTTCTACTTAGGATTTTCATTTGACGGTGTTGTTGCTTTTGACATTCAGATGATGAAATAATGTTAATTCTAATTAATCTTATCTTAAATTACCTTAATCTGGAAAAAAAAAAGGTGCAGCGACATTAAAGTAATTTCCTGAATATATATTTGCTGACCAAAATGAATGAATGTGAGCCGCATGGATGACAAGGTAAACTGAGCAGACTTATTCAATTGGACCTAATTTTATTACTCAACTTTAAAATGTGATTTATGCTGCAGAACACATGTAACTGGTCCATAGTAGTTTTTTTTTTAAATCTTGGGATGTTAATATCTTCTGAAACATGTTTTGTAATCATATGGTGAGTAACCAAATTTCTTCAGAAAGATGATCAAATGTGGAGACACTTTAAGAGTGATAAGTTAATAAGTTAGCTATTTTCCTTGAATGAGCAAAAACAGGTTGCACCGCATATACTGTAAAACATTTGAGTCTTCTTCAAATAAATTAAAAAGTTAATGTTAAATTAAATAGTTTTAATGAACTTTGGACCTAAATGTGTGAGTTTGTGAAAGATAAACTTACAATAGCACACACAGAGTAGAAGATAGACACAACTAAATGAAGTTCAAATGTTTTGCAGTGTGGAGAAAAATATTGGGCATGGATTAAAATTTGAACTAAGTCTGTAGCAAGACATCTTGATTTAGATTGAATGTATTTGGTGTTTTTAGGCATTTAATGGTTTTGAGATTTATCTTTTAAGTTTTTTTACCAAGTAGTATTACGACTTAAGATTTTACTTTATACATAATTGCACGTCTCTATATATGGAATGATTTTTGGTCTTTGTTGGGTTTTTTTTTTTAAACATTTTGCATAACTTATTGTTCTAACTTTAATAAATGTTATTGTGTTTTTAAAAAGACACTTGTCATCATTTGTGAGGCATGATCTTCATTAAATTGCATAAAGATTGTCATCTAAAGATTACAGTCCAACAAACACTGAGAATTGTTTATATTATTGTTACTTTTATCGATGCTATTATCAACAGATACTAAAACATATTTTCATTGCAGGACCTCTAAACATTGAAAGCAATCAATGGAAAGTAAGATGAATTGAATCATTTATGTCAATTGGATACCGTGATCTTTACTTCATTAAAGATGATGTTTAAAAAAAAGATACTCAAAGTAACAGCTGCTTGATACTGGAGCATGGCTTGTATTTCATTTTGTTTTGTTCCCCAGCTCCAACCCCCAAGATGTCAGTTAATTCTCATAATGAATAACCAATCAAAGCTTGACAAAACTGACTGACGCACCAGTGACAGACCTTCAAATTTGGGGACACTGATATTTATAATGGAGAATAAGCTAGCAAGGACCACTTGTTATGTGCTTCGGGCACATTATGATTTTTGTCTACTACTTTTTTTTTGTTTTTTTATAGACCTTGATTAAATGAGTTTTTGTAAATATATTTTGGAGTTTGGATAATTTCTTTTTGGTCATTTAATTACGTTAATTTGTGGTGCTGTTGGTCCGCCTATAAATAGGCTGGCTTTCGGCATGTAGGGAGCCTCCCCTCCATTCCCACCTGGGCTCTGCCTTTCCACTCGCTTCCGCTCGCTCCACCACCACCAGGCGCGGTGTGCGCTAAACCAGCCGCTGTGGGCCGCAGCTGAGGTTTCCAGCCTGCCATGTGGTATCTCTGTTAGCCTTTGTTTGTTTTTCCGTTGTGATTTTGGCCTGGTGGGACCGGTTGTCCTGTTTTCGATCTTTCTTTTGCATTAGGTTCTTTTTGTTTTAGTCCGGTACTAGTAGGGGCTTCGACGGCCCTGTATAGGGTTGGCCCCCTGCTGTACCGTTTTGTTCTGTTTGACCGGCTCACCAGGTCCAACTTTCTGTTAATACTTTTGGGGTTTTGTTTTCTTTATTTTTTTGGGACACGGGATCTGAGGGCTTGAACTTTATTTTCTTCATAGAAAATCAGAAGAAGCTGAACTAAGAAAATCAAAGTGAAGAGAATTTATGAATAAAAATAATTGTTGAACCCTCATCTGTTGTCTCGTGTCCTCAAATATGTTGTGCCCTTGGTGGACATAACACCACTCGTAACTGTTGTATCTAAATGCGTTCTTTAAATAAAAATGTAAATGTGTTTCATCAAAAATATACTCTTGCAACTGTGATTTTTACTCAATGAGTTTTTATCCGGGTTATACTGAGACAGATCCTCAGAAAGAAGAGAAGTCTGTAGTTTTGTCCTGCAATGTCAAGTAATCCAGATGTTTAACATCTACATTACACTTAGCCAGGGCCATTTACAGAGCATTAGTTTTAATGTAGACTGAAGACCAAGGAAATCATTTCTGGGGTAGGTTTGTTTTCAAGTAAAATAAAAGCACAAAAAACATTACAGATGTTTGTAGATGTCTATGGAGGTCCTGTAAAAGTGCCCCTAATCAACACCAGAGCTCGTTAAAAAACGAAAATTAATTTTATTTAGGACTAAATCTGCAGGGAACAGTTTCTTTGAAATGGACAAATGAAAACACTTTCTGGCAGCCCTAACCCAATAGCCACAGTGACATCAGTCCAACAACAATGTGTGATTCACAGTGTAGGCCAAAGCAGAATCATACTTACAAAACTGGCATTCATTACATGCAATGATGATCATTACTCATCATGTGATACTAACAACATCATGTTCAGGGTTAGTTTTTGTGTGCTTCTTAACACCACATAGCTCTTCAGTTTGCTGTGTACTAAAATACCAACAGTGCATCCACTACAAGCAGCCAAGGAAACCAGAAACGAGATGAATGTCTAAACCTATTTAAGGAAACCAGAACAGGGGTACAATCTAAAATAAAGATTAAAAAAGTGGCCTGATGGGGGCCACCATGACATATCAAAAGAAAAACTGAATTTCGGGAGTTTTACTAAGCTGATGTCATAGTATTTATCGATATTTAACAACAGCAGAGTGAAATAGTTGCACTGAGTGAAGGATATTACAGGTGGGTTGTTATAAAAAAATACTTTAAATTAGTTGATAAATGTCACTTAATGAGGCTTGCTTTCTGTGCTCTCCAGCAGTAATCTAACATAAACACCTTAGTTTAAAAAGGAAGGTTTCAACAATATGAAAACTTTTTAAAAGGCAAATCTAAGAATAATAAACTATGGTTAACTAAACAGTAAACTCACCACAATAATTCGATTTCCTTGATACTTTAGGAGTTAGGTACAAACCCCAACCTAAGTTTTCAGACTCATTTAAGGGTTGTTTTTGTTTGTTTGCTTTTTGTTTTTGTCTCCATCTGCTGGTGAACTTGTAGAATTTACTTAGTCTCATTCTTAATGAACAGATCTAACAAGCACATTTGCTTACATTTTATCAGAAAATAATTGATGTTTGGAAAAATTGCTTCATGACTTTCCCTGTGGGGAAACAAAAAAACAACCCCAAGACAATGTGTTGTAGCTGATAACACACATCCCATAATAAGTGCTAAAGTTGGTCTTCAAACAGGGAATGGTAACATCAAATTAGAGAAGAGAAGAAAAGCACTTGATGGTTTAGAAATTATTTAAAATCTTTTTCTGCTAGTAGCAATTTTGGATTTAACTTTACAACCCCCTAACTATACAGTTGAATAAGTTCTTATTTTCACTTACCACGTTGATCAGCACTTCAACTGAACATTTGTAAACGTATACTAATCAGCTTCACAAACACACAGAACTAAAATATTGGTGGTCATTATTCACTGAGTAAACCCTCAAGAGCCCGGAACCCTTGTGACAGACCATAATTTTCGTCGGACATATTTTTGAAAGTACATGTTGGATCCAGGCAGGAAAACTGGCTCAGCCTTTGGGGTTTTCCCTTTCTTTTACAATTAGCCTCAAATTCAGACATATTTGAACCCAATCAACAACAAAGCAGCAGGGAACATTGAAAGACGTCCTTCTGTTGGCCTGTTTCCTCCGATGCTAGCTTCCTTCGTGTAGCAGCAGGATGTTTTCTTCCCAGACTTCGTCTTTCCAGGATTCAATCGACGTGGAAGAGAGAGATGAATTTGACAGCGAAGATATTGCTGGATACAGCCAGAAAATTCAGCTGAACTGCTACTACACCATCTATCTTTATCAGGGCACAAGGTAATGAAATGATTAATTTATATTATTGCAGCTGCTACTTCGGACCGATCTGTCGCTGTTTATTGTTCATATAATAGTTAAATGTGTTTTTACTGTGCTTTCCACCTAAATAAAACCTGGATTTATTGCTGTGCAGCAGTCCTCTTTGTGCACGTAAAGGCTCAATCATGCATATAAAATCTAAGCAGGTGATGAGTAAACTGTTGATCGTCTTAGATCTGAGGCCTGTGGAGAAAATGTGGCGTGGAACCAGAGACGTGCAGACTCCACAACAAGTCACGATGACTTTAGGTAACACAGGAGCCATCCGTCCACCGTCTCGCTTTCTCAGTGGCTGTCACTGTTTTTACTTTGGGCTTTCACTTGATATCCAGCCAGCATGGACTCATCGTGGCTGACTTCACTCATGATTTTGTTCTGATTTCTCATCAGTGTGTTGCTGAGTTACACTGCTTCCTCATCTGAACAGTGTCCTCTCTCCAGAGTGTGTTCAGGGATGATAACCCTGATTATCTGGGATTATTTGTGATCACCTCGCTTTCTCCATCTTTTCTCCATCGATTTGAGTGGCTTCCAAATTCTTCATCGTCTTTCCTGATGGCTTGAATCTTAACCACCTCTTTTCTGATTTTTTTTAAAATTTCTTTTTTGTCCACAGCTTGACACTAATTGACAGCAGCCTTCCATCAGAAGCAGAACCGGAGCTGCGGACCTACATTTCAAGGAGGCTGAGTAAAGGAGCTCTTCTTGGAGGCATGGGCAACATTGCTACTGTGGAACTCAGGTATTTTTTCACCAAACCATCAAAGATTAAGGTTGACTAAAAATGTATTTGTACACTTTGATTACTTTTTTTATGTGTCATTAAAACCACAAGCTTTATGCTATGTTATTGAGACTTTATGTGACAGAACAACACAAACCTTTGAAATTTGAAAAATATTATTCTGGGTTTTCATATTTTTTGCAATTAAACATTTAGAAAATGTAGCTTGCATTTGTTTTCAGATATACTTTCTAAAACTACATTTCGCCGCAATTAAAATTGATAAGTATTTTATGAGCCTCAACCAGCTAAGAATAAAAGTTTAAAGGGATTTGACAATGTTTGCAAGGTACTCTACATATAGTCACTCGAAGATTTTTAAAGAACATGCCTGTGATTGGGCTGTCAGAGAAATCTGAGCTCACCAATGATAAAAAGCTGCAACATTGAAGAAGTTGTAGAAAACGTTTCACAAAAGGGAGAAATTGTTTCTTACAATTTTTTTTGTGCTGCATAGATAATTTACATAAATAAAACCTAATAACACATAATTTCATAGAAATCTTTCCAACTTCGAAGATTTCCATGCCATGGATGGACAGCAGATCATTCCAAGTTTTAATTTTAATACTAGTTTTGCTGTGGATAAACTGTTTCTTTTTTGTTTCAGCAAAAAGCTGAGATTTTATGCTCTGATACTCCTAATTAAAATTCAGTACAACCAATTGCCTTCCCAGATCACATAACTAGTCAATGGAGCCCAATTGTGTGTAAATAAAACAACACACTCCACAGATCTGACATCTTTATGGAAAAGTGGCAAGAAGAAAGTCTTTACTGAAAGGAAAACATAAGTTTTGTTTGCACTTTGTCCCAAAAATCGCCTGATGAACAAAATTCTCATTTTCTTTTAATAAATGTCCTTTTTCTCTGCAGTCTTCCAGAGCAGGCAATCGGCTGCTACTGCTGTCTCCTGGAGCAGGAAAGGTCTCCAGATCAGCCGGACGCTGATGGAAACGGATACGTCATCTGCTTCATGGGGGGCTCCGAAAAGGGACTGAACTTATATCCTTGTTTCTTTTATGGAATAAGCAAAAGTTACAACAAAGCTTCAAGATTTTACTGTATTCCTATAATCCAATTCCTGCTGAATTCTCTTAAATTCTTTGACTTAAACTACATTTAGATTAGAGCTCGATAAATATGTCCAAGGCCTACACAGCAGCCTTCAAACTCCAGAGGTGGGAAGATGTGACAAAGTGAAGTTTTCTAGTCGTATTTCAAGGTTACAAATTTAAACATCTTACCGTGTGTTTGTTGTAGCTGCAGAACCTTGAGACGGAAGTCCGTCCCTACCTGAGCCGCTGGTACGAGGAATCGGTCATGCACATTTATCGAGTGGTGCAGCTGGTCCAGAGCAACATCAGCTTCCTGCTGCATGCTGTGAGTCGTCTCTTCTAACTAAGTGCATGAAATTAGGTGATCAAATTAAACAGTAAGGAGGCTCTAATGCTCATATTTGGGATTACTGTATTCTGGAATTAGATGGAAAACGTCCCAAAATTTCCTTTAATTAAATATAAACTTTTTTTTTTCATCAGTTCAGGATTAGTAGCTTACTCCTCTACATCAGAAAGGTTACATAAAGTGCCATATGGTGGTGGCTGGCGACATTTATCATGGTTTTGATTTTTTATTTCTACTTTTAAGAGTACAAAACATCTGCTGATATCTTCCTGTCAGTTCAGTAACCAAATCACGCGTTTTGACTTCCCTTTAAGTCCCTTTGTTGGACTCGACCTTTTACCACCAAATGCCATGGTATTTTTGAAAGTACTTCATAGACTGGTAGAGTGGGAGTTGATTTAAGTTTTGACCTCTGTAAAACAGTAAAACTGATTATGTATAAAGAAGTGTGACTTCCAGCTTCTTCTATTCACTGATGCTTTTTAGAACATATAAGGGAAGCTGTGCTGATGACTCAGTTTTTAGAAAAAATAAAATAAAATGTTGATAAACACCCTATTATAGTAACAATGCTGGTCGGAACAGGGAGAGAAATTATAACCGTCACTGCATTATCATAAAAACCTTCGCTTTATGCATTCACACTCCAGCATGACCACCATGATCAACTAAGAAGACCAACTTTCTTCTTAATTGGTCGTGGTGTTATGGCCGAGTTTGATACCATCACTCTTCTGCACCTCTTGGTTCTGTTGTGGGCTGCCTTAAGTGAACTCTTTGTTCCTTCATGCTCTTCATTTATTTATTTATTTTCTTATTTCTCAAGTTTGGGCTTGCTGGTGACTATAATGAGAGATGCTTTTCTTTTCCTGTTCGTGCCTGATGCAGGATTCAGAGCCTGAATTCATTACCTGAGGATTCAGATGTTTTTCAGGTCTGTGCAACTTAGAAAGTTGAACCTTCTGCAGGTCAAAGCTGCTGAAATACATGTAGTGTTTTATGTAAAGGTGTCACTTTGCAAGATATTTTAGTTACCTGTGACTTGAGCTCAGATTCATCATAAGAATCTGACGGCTTGTTCCTCTTTTATTCATGGAAGTCTGGTGTTTACATTACTACACCAACCATTTATTATATGGATAGATGTCCCTCCAGCTGCTGTATCCTTTAAATTTCCCTCCCCTTTTTATTTAACTATGTCAATTTATTTATTTTTTCTTCATTCTATTTTTATTTAAGTTCAGGTCTTTGCGTAGCTCGCAAATCCTGCCTGAACTACTGCTTTAAATGTACATTTACCACAATCTCCTGAAGTAGCTCCAGTGCTTCTCTGCGAGACACAATGTTTTCCAGAACAACACACTCCAGCTGCCCAACCTCTCTTCCTGCAGGCTCTCAGTCACACGCACGTGGAAGTCACCAATGCGGACGAGAGGACAAAGGCCGACGTGTCCAGGTGGCGCAACGCTTTTTTTCCAGCCCTCACAGTAAAACTGCCACGTGTGTAAATGCCTGTGCAGCGTGTAACGGGTTCTCTCCGTGTGTCAGGTTCATTAAAGCAGCCAGTTTGCAGGGCCTGTCTCAGCAGGACACCACCACTGCCTCTCTGTGCAAAGCCATGTCGGAGGACACACAGTCTGATGTGGTTATCGACTGCTCCTCCAGCCCGCCCACGCTCACCAACACCGGTGAGACACGTTTGAGGAACGCGTACAGACGCCTGTTATAAGCACTGACCACAGGCGTGCTTGCGTGTCCATGTTTGCTCAGAGATTTGGTTTGCATGATGTGTCATCTGCACAAGCGAACACGGTTCAAACTGCATAAAGCCCACAATGGTGATGTATTTATAGTAGACATGCATATGTCCAAAATCTCTTGTTCAGAATAAATTAATCGCCAAAAAATAAACCCAGCCTATTCAGGTTCTCTTCCAAACATGCAGTGTGGACAGGATCAAATGCACTTCTAGTAATTAAAACACTAAATCCCTCTGTGAGCCTCATCAGGTGTTTTCTGTCCTCAGTCAGTAACCGTTTCTGCGACGGCTGGATTCAGGCGTTTCTAAACGCTGAGGAGCGCTGCAACCCCTTCCTGCTCAGACAGATTCTGGAGAACTTCAAGCTGAAGGTGAGAAATATTTACGCAGAGTGTTTTCTAAATGCTTTGCTCTGCAGCATCCTGCTGAAGGTAAGCTGTTAGATTTTACCGTCATTGTGCAGTTCCCTCTGGAACTTTTTTACATTTTCTTATAAACTTCAATGTATTTTCCTGGGATTTTATGTGATAGGCCAATAAAAACTGGTCCATGATCGCAAAGTGAAAAGAATGTGCAGCAAACATGAGACCAACATCAGACATTATGGGTTGTGATGTAAGCACAACGCCTTCACCTCGCAGCAGGACAGCGACCCACTAATGCAGCCAGAGCAACAATGAAATGGCTTAGATCCAAGTAGATTCATGTGTCAGAACGGCCTAGTCAAAGTCCAGACCTAAATTCAGATTTTCTGCTAATAGGTGACGGAAACATGACGAAGATATTTTTAAAAAGAGTAATGTGGGCTTATTAAAAATGTTTAATACCTGCTTACAGGTTATTTCCAAAAGGTGCTTTTAATCTGAAAGCATATTCTAATGTATTGAATATGACTGTATAAGATAAAATCCCAATAAAATACAAAACACTCATACAAAATGTGAATAAGTTCAAGTCGTATGAGTACGTTTGGAAAGCACTGTATGATTAACTTCACTCAGTATGCTGAAAATGCAGCATCACTTCAGATTATTTATGTTTTTACAAAAGCAAGCTGCTTTGTGAAACAGTAGATCGGGGCTTTCAGTTCCCCCTCTTCATAACTTCTGTTATTACTTCCCATCAGCATCGATAGTTTCCTGCTTTGTTTTGATTTCTTTATAAAAACTTTTTTTTCTCTCCCGCTCGTTACTTCCTCTGTTTGAACCACCTCCGCCGCTCCACAGGCCATCCAGGACATGAACAGCCTGAAGCGCTTCGTGCGTCAGGCCGAGATGAGTCACTACGCCCTGTTCCGCTGCTGCCAGTTCCTGCAGGGCTGCGGGAACGGAGACGTGCTGCTGCAGAACGCCCGGGCGGAGCACAGCGACCTGCCCGAAGCCTGCAACATCATCGCCGTCCTGGACGAATTCCTCGGCGAACAGGCTCAGGCCTGACCCACAGCTTCCACTACATCCGAAAGCTCCACATTTACTCAATTTTGTTAAAAAATAAATAAATAAATACTGTTGAAAATGTGAGAAACGAGGCAGCAGATACAGTAAATTTAATTTATGAACTACGACGATGATGGTGCTACTTTCGCTGCAGGAGTTCGGACGATTAAGAAATTAGAAAAGGATGTAAAAATGAATTTTGTAAGACAAAAGAAAATAGGACACAATCTTAGATGTAAATGTTGAGTGTGTGTATAAAGAAACTGAGAAATAAATATTACCAGTAGTTCTCACAGAGGCCACTAAAAGAGGACCAACATACATAAGAAGTTATGGTAACTGGGCTAAAATTATGTTTAGCAATATTTTATATCAAAATAGCTCCCTAAATTATTTAACTGTTATTTTCTTTTAAGAATGATGCACAAATCACTTTCGAGCGTTTTCTTACATAATCCACCCAGTACCTGCACTACCTTCACTCCTCTGACATTGTGTTCATCTTTGCGCTGAAGTCAACTTTTGTTTTTCAAACTGTGGGTATGCTTTGTTGTAATTCTGGTGTAAACAGTCCTAAATACTGTCAAATGTGATTATTTCCACGAGTTTATGGGACTTCATGTAGATAACTAGATATAGAACATGCATTAAAAAAAACAAATAGCTAATGGTAATAAGCTCAGAAGGTTCTTATTAAATACTGTCCAAAGTATGTAGGAGAGCAATATTGTTGTTGTTGGTGTTTTATTTTAGCCGTTGATGTGTGAACAGGTTGATTTTGCTGTTGAGAATAGTGTGACTGACCCATGGTGCATCTGTGTGGATATTTCTGTACATGCAGTCCTCTGTTCTAAATATTTTTGTGGTTCTCTCTAAGATGACTGAAATAAACACAGTTAAGCTGCACTGTGATGGTGGTGGTGGTAATTTTAAAGCACGGCAGCATTTAAACAGAGATAATTGTTTTGATCGTTTTCAAGATTCAGCTGACATCTCGCATTGTTTTTATCTTTAACAGCACAAATCAGAAGCATATTAATTCATTAAAAAAGGGCTTAAATGACTGTTTTGTGTCAAAACACTGTTATTTCTAATGATGTCAGTACGGTCATAGAAGGATTAGGAATAATATTATTAGCACTAACAGGTGAAGTGAGTTTTATCTCTTCATCATGAGAGTTTTAGGTGGGAGGAGTATTTTGGTCAACAAGTTAACATTTCTCCTTAACGTTGATCCAAATAATTGGGGAATAGCACAATTACATAGATGGGAAAAAAGTGATGTTAACTAGAAAAAATGCATTATCTGTGGTGGTGCAGGGGTAGAGCACAAACCACATATCGAGATCTTAGTCCCTGATGCTGCCGTCGCAGGTTCGGCTCTCGGCCTGATGACCTTTATGCTGCATGTCTTCCCCTTCTTTCATTACCCACTTTCCTGTCTTAACTACTCTCAAATAAAGGCGGCCTGAGCCAAAAAAAGAAAAGCATTTCCTGCAAAAATGCAGTGTGAATGCTGTAAGCTGAATGTTTTTGAAGACTTGCAGAAAGCAAAGGCCTGCAAAATGCACATAGAAAAACTGTTGAAAAGGAGTGGAAACATTCAGCCAATGCAAAAATCCGAGACTAAGAAACTCATGCAAAACACTGGGATCAAAGCTAAACTGTAAGGTAACAACAGTTTGTAAGGAAAAATAAGCTACTTAGCTAAAGCAAGCTTACATCCTAAAGATAATATGAAGGCTAGGTGAGAAATATGAAAAACAGCTTTGTGGTATAAATCAAAATTCTATGCTGATGTTCATAAAAAAATTTTGAAAAACTGTAAAAAAAAAAATCAACTTTATATTTGAGAATGCTCCTTAGTTCTGACCAAACCATTGTGAGGTCCAAACCTTAAACTCTTTCTCTGTTAAATCCCTCATTCATTTTCCAAACAATCCCAAACTTTAGTGCATATATTTACAAAATATAGTGACCAAATATCTGAGATAGATTATATGATATAATAATGATGAAGTTAAATCTTATCAGACATTGATTATCTGATTGTTTTATTCTCAGTTCTTCTCAAAGGTTCCCCTCTTTCGTGTTTGTATGATTTCATTTGTTGTAAACAAATGTAATCTAGTGTATCAATATGTTAGAGTAATTAGTAATAGGCTCCTTTTTGATTCTTTTATTGACTGTATTCAACATTATCATTCGTTTCTCAGTTTAGATGTTAATATTGTAACATATTTTCAGACATTTTCCTTTAATTTATGTGTAAAAAGTGTTTGATTTAGGTTCAAACGGATCTTTGAAGATTTGAGACTCATAAAAAAATAATTTATTTAAAGAGTGATAGGATTTTAATACATAAATATGATTAAGAAGATAACCAACTGCTGCAGTTTAACAATTCCCTGTTTATCACTTCTCTGCATAAGGCTGCATGTAGAGAAGCATGAGTCACACCTCTGTTGGAGTAAAGTAAACCACGCATGGGGTGTGAAGCTTAACAAGCCGTTCTCATTATCCCCAGTCACTGAAAACATGAGAAAGGTTTTTCAATCTTCTTCAGGATACCACAAAAACAAACAAAAATTGAAGCCAAAAAAAAAACTAAACACACATCTGTGTTCCTGCTCAAACTTTTAACTGTAGCTGTAGTTTTAAGTAAGAAAAATAAATAAACTTTGGCTCTGAATGCACAATATTAGAGGGGAAAGAAGTAATGACGTCATTAATGAATGTGACGCCATGATGATATCACGTTTTCCTCAATATTATCTTCCACATCATAAAGCTTTAAACTCCGTTTAAAAGTCAATCCAAGTGCTCAAATACATTGTTGTCAAGCAGGGCAAATAAAATACAACCACCTACTGAATAATGCATTGAATTTTTTTTGTTTTGTTTTGTTTCGTTTTGCAATTGCACTGCAAACATTCATACTGCGATTAGAATACAACAAACTGCACAGCTCTAATTTTGATCCACAAGTTGGACGTAGAGTGGAATAAAAAGAAAAGAAAAGAAGAGAGAAGAAAAGAAAAGAAAAGAAAAGAAGAGTAAAGAAAAGAAAAGAAAAGAAAAGAAAAGAAAAGAAAAGAAAAGAAAAGAAAAGAAATGTGCTTCTGATTTGTTGTTTTCCTCTCCTCATATCCTCCAGTAGGTTTCCTCCTCCGGCTGCTCGTCTGCAAACAGCAGAAGTGAGAATGCGTTTGCAGACGCTGTACCTGTGGTTTTCTCCATGCACTTAGATTACATCGACAAAAGACAGGCGACGGACGCTACCTTCAGTGTGATCGCTCTTTTTCCTCAGCAGATGGGCTGGGACGTCGTAGACTGCGTCTTTGCATTCGGACACCGGGACGTCGTAGATTCCATCTTTGTGGTCAGAAACGGGGACGTCATACACTCCATCTGTGGGGTCTAAAAAAAAATGGACAAAAACCAGTGTTGTCATTTTTACAAGTGAATGAAGCGGTTGATTAAAAGCAAGCCGCTGTTTTAAAATCACCTTGGTGACCACTAGATGTCTTGTAAGACAAAGGGAAGTCGTACACAGAATCGTGCGCTTGTGTTGGAGGAGCTTCACATGTACCTAAAGGTAAATAAATAAACTAAATGACAGCTTCATACATCTCCAGTATCTGTCACCAGAACATCTGACCTAGTTAAAGCACGTTTATACTTTGTCTGGCAGGTAAGACGTCATAGAGGACATCCTGTCTTTCCTCTTCATAGCTCATCTCAGTGGACTGATCGGGGTCCTTGGGGGCCTCGATGGAGGTGAGGGGCCTTCGCAGGTTCTGGTACGTTGCGTCATCGCTGTCCTCGTCCTCAGGCGTGCAGATGGACGAAGTGAAGCCCTCGGTCTCTGAGTAGATGTGCTCTGAGGAGGCGGAGAGAGGGCGAGGCGGCCGCACCTCCCTCACGCTGTCGCTGCACAGGGAGATGGACATGTTGCTGCTTAGACTCCCTCGCTGATCGAACATCTCCAGGCTGAGGAGCACAGAGGAGAAAAAAAAGGCTCAGAGTTGGTATCAGTGAAGACAAAACATCATCGCATCTACGGGATTATTAGGAGACCAATCTATGAAAAACACGCCGCTCTGGAGAAGTTATCACACATTTCAGACTTTGTGAAGTTACAATAAAAAGTCCCAACGCCTGAATATTTACTAATGCACAGTTTTAGCTTTCCACCACTCATAGTGTTTTGCATGTAGGTGAGAAAGTTTAATTTTGGTCTCTTCAGACTGAAGCTGCTTCTTTCACATTTGCACTGTGTCCCCTACAAGGCTAGAAATCTGCATACGACTTACCAAGGCATTTCTTTAGAAATGAGGCCAGATTTTTACTTGCAAAAATTTAGAAAAACGTGAATCATTTTCCTTCCCCTCTATAGTCATGCATTGTTTTGTGTCGGCCTGCCACACAGAACCCCAGTAAAATACAGACATTTATGGGATGTGAATATATTTCTACTGTAAATAATCTACAGCACTGGACTTACTCTGGGCCTCTAGAGTCCGGAAGTCCAGAAGAGGAGAGCTGCATTGCCTGCCAAAGGTGCCCAACCCACTCTTTTCTGAGGGCGGCTGTTTCTGCTGCCTTCACAAACATAAATAAATCCACATCAACCAAAAGGCTGGTTTCAGATTTGCCATTGTCAGCTTTCAAAATGAAACATGGCAACTCAAACCACAGCAGGGGCTCACCAACATCTTTTTCTTTCCATTGATCATGATGATTTCAAATAGAAAGTGCTTCTTGTCGGTTCTCTGGACTTCTCGCACCGACTGGACCTGAGACAAGATGTTGAAAGTTTGGTTATTAGTGACGTAAATAAATGCCAGGAAATCCAGTTTGTTGGGGGGGGAGGAAAGTGCAGACAGGAGAGGAAGTACACAGATAGCTGCACCACACCGAGATGCACTTTGTAGAAGTAAAGGTTGTGCTTTCGCATTTTACTTCAGTAAATATGAAAGTGGACTAAAGGCTCTGAAAGCATACAACTGTCTCTGTTACAACACTGAAACCAGGGCCTGTTCTGAGTGTGATGAGACAAAACAGAGGAAACCGCAAAAGATACCATATTAGCAAAGAATAAATAAATAGTGGTATATTTTATATACCACTATTTAAGAGAGATGGAGAGAGATCTAGCTCTATCTGTACCAGAGAGATAGAGAGAAAACATCCATTGTCGTCTCTCTATCATTAAGCAAACTTTCATTTGAGGAGAGACCCCTAAACACCTCAGCTGCCTGCTTCCAATGCAGGGGGGGCAGGTAAGGGTTAATCCAGCCATGGGCGGTCCTAGACAGAGGCCAGCAGGGGTCAGTGCCCCTGTTATATCCCCCCTACTAAAGAGATAATACTAAACAAACTTCTTGTGATAATATGCGCTATCACAGAGACCATTGCTTATTGGTTATTAGGAAGAAGTTAATTTTTTACCATCACAATTTTACTTTTGCAGTAAATTAAAAAATAAAGCATTGCACTTTTAGCTTCAGCCATATTGAGACAGGATGACTTTGGCTCACTTTAGATCAACACGGGCAAAAACCAAGGAGCTCCTGATGGATTTCTGCAGGTGCAGACCCACCTCACTGACACAGACAAACATCCAGGGAACACACCTTCAGCTAGTGGAATCTCAAATGTAAGTTTTCACCTGAACAGTAAATTGGACTGAACTCACAATACTGACGCCCATTAAGGATCAGAGCAGACCCCACCTGCTGAGGTCTGTTGGAGTTTTGGTCTTTCTTCACTTTCATCAACCATATTCTGTGGTTTTTTTCTTATCTCTAGCTGAGATGAAGGTGCTTTAAACAGTACGCTAACCTCCCACCCCAAGCCTGAAGCTGTTTTCTCAGTGCAGTGACAGACTGCTGCATCATAGGTGCACAAAGAAGCATCTATGCAGGTCCTTTCACTCAGCAGTTGCAAGACTTTATAACCACCACTGCTTTGAAACAAACTCAGTGTTTACACTCCTGCTGCTATTTGCACAACTTAATTTCTTGTAAAGAGTCTGTTTGCACATCAAATCAAACAACTGCATACAAAATGAACTAGTTTGGATACTTTCTGAAGAAATATTTAGGAAAACATTTTTTAAAAAGTCCCATGTGGTTTTTCTATTTTTGTCTCTAAACCTTCATCACTTAAACCAGACATGAACAAGTTTCACTTAGAGAAGTGAAAGCAAGCACTACGTAGATTTATTCCTTTGAAAAATAACATGGCAGATTCTTTGAACTCATTAATTTATCTACTAAGATAAAACAGAAAGCCACTTTGTTGAATATTCACAAGTTCAGCTTCAGAAAATTAAACTGGATCATAAATGTGATTTTACTCTCCACAAATACAAATCAACACAAAAAAGTTCAAGCAAAAAAAAAAAAAAAAAGTTAATGACTTACTGTGTAAATGTAGTAATAGCCTCTTAAGTGTGACTGTGAATAGGAGAAATAATTAATAGGTTATATCATTTAGATTGAATCATTTGTTTGATATATTCACAACCTAATGAAAAAGTGTGGTACTTACAGCGCTGCCATTTTTCTTGGTATAAAAAAACAAAGTAGTGTTTTGAAGCCTGAACCAGTAGGTCACCCATCTTATTTTCTATGTCCAACATGAGCAGAGCAGCCAGTTAAACCACAGCTCAGAATTGTCAGCAAAATTCCCAGAAACACAACTCACCAAATTGTCTTTTCGTTTTTGCAGAAACCCCTCAAACAGCAGCTTCGTGCCGTCGACAGACATTTCACCCCCTGACAGATGGCAGCTTCACACTGTGGCCACCACTTCTTCTCATTACATTCACCTGGCTGTATGCTGTGACTTCCTCCTTCCTCGGGCTGAGAGTGTTTTCGTTCAGACTTATCACTCCCTCACTTCTCTATTCTCGCCAACCAATGTTCTGCTTGGTTAGATTACATGTTTTTTTTCACGTGAGTCTTTGTCAATAAGTTAGCTCAGCAGTTGTAAATCATAGCCGCCTAACGCCGGCTGCAAATCAAGATTTATTGGCAGAATGTGCAAAGAAGAACTATGCAAGAAGCTCGACAATGTCACAAATCAGTTCAACGTGTAATGACTACTGTAGTCTCAGTATTATTAAACCCCTGCTGCTTCTTTAGTCATTAGGAGAGCAACATTTTGCTGTACATTATCTGCTGCAGTCATGATTCATAGCGTTCCTGGGGTGTTTTAGGCCTTCAAGTCATTGATGTCTTGATTTTCCGTGCTGCAGCAACTTTTTTTCCAATCCTAAGAGAGATTTTCAATGGAGTTCAAGTCAGAGAAGTTTGTTAGCCTCTTTGTAACTTCCAAGAGTTTTTCTGAAACCGAGCCTCGATGGACTTTGACATATGCTTATCGTCTGGAAAGTCAAATGACTCTCCAGCTTCCGCGTCCTCATACAGATAGTGTGACATTTTCTCCCTGATTCCTCGTTGGATTTGTCTTGAGAAGGTTTTCAATGCCAGAGGAAGCAAAGCAATCCAAATTCTTTATCCTTATCTATGCTTCTCCAAACATAACACTGATCTGAAAAGTTCTAGTTTTAGTTTATATTACCCTCATTTTGGGGCTTGAGGCACTCTGGAGTCAGTTTTTCTTGTGCTTTTGGGTCTGAAGTGGTGTAAGAGCTCAGACATGGAGTCTTGCCATGTTAAATGCGCAACTTTAGATGATTGGTTCCCAAACTTGTTGATATGAAAGCCGAAACTGTCAAGAGTAAAATACTAGTAGACCAAAAAAATAAATAAATACAAGTTGTGAGAGTAAAAAATAAGAAATGTAATGATTATTTTCTTGTCAACAAAATAAACACAAAACATTTTAAATAAAGTTTTCTAAAATCAAGAGCGATCACTACTTATCTGATCACTACTTATTTTGGTTTATTCAAATGTCACACATAAAATGTTTTGGGTGAGCTATGAGATGGAGTTGGCATTCAAAACTATTTTCTCAGAAACAAAAATGGAACATGAGTCACTGCTTCCAGATATATGTTTGCTTTATTTAGGCCAGGTTTAAAGGAAAAGGTAATTTTATTTATATAGCACATTTTCAGCAGCAAGGCAGTACAGAGAGGTTTAATAAATGAGGGCCCTTCACTGTGATTTCAGTGAGTGTTTCTGGATGGCTGTGCTGCTATATTTAATGACATTTAAGTAAAAGTAAATAAACACAGTTGGGGAAAAAACCCTTATGTACCTAGAATTAAGATTTTAACATACTGAAAACCTCACGTTATTTTTTAAATAAAAGGTCTCAAATGCACATTGGAAACCACTTTCCCCAGAGACTACTGTCATCAAGTCTTGCTGCAGGTGATTTACAGTCGGTGAAGGTTTTTCTTTTTCACCGCAATCTGGTGGCAGTCATGATTGTTTCTTCTTCCTGCCACCAGGGGGCGTAGCCACTGTTACTTCAACTTTAAACCAGTGAATTCAACTTCTAGTTTAATTCCTTGTAACATTTCAGGCCTTTGCAGTTTTTCTTTTACTTTTTTATCCAAAGCAATCAGGTTTTTTTTTATTTTTTACGACTATTTCTTGGCTTTCCAATACTTTTAACAAAAACAAAATATGAGGTGCTCCATTGCAATAACAGCTTATGAATCAGTCTGATAAGTACTGTTTAAGGGGTTGAATATTGACTGCAGCAGCCAATCAAAGTACAATTCAGTGTTGAATCTGAGCAAAAGCATTGTTATAATGATTTTATTTACTATTTTAGGTGATCTTGGATAATTGTTGTACTGCTAACACCCAAACAATTAAAAACAAATTTCACAGTGGGTGTTGAATTACTCCAAATGCAGCAAAGTGGTTCCACTTATTGACACACAAACACAAAGCTGGAACCGGATATCGAAGTCTTTATTGTAAATGCTGCAGAAGAAGACGCAGTGGGCGGTGAACACGTTTCTAGTTTTAGGAAGGTGAGGTCGTCGTCGAGTCGTTTGCTCGTGGTGCAGAAACGGAAAGAAAAGGAAGGTCAAAGCTTTATTTGAAAACCAGAAAAAATAAAAGCAGTCAGAAACGTTGAGCAGTAATACTAAATACAAAAATACATGAGCAATCTGTTTCATGTGGTGCACTCCAAACAATGGGTTAATAAATTAACACACAAATGAAACAAGTGCATGATGATGTTGGTGTTAAATGCTGCTTTGCTCCTGCTGATGCTGCGTTTGGCTTGTGGTACTCCTCTACAGGTCCTACAGTCTTACATAAATACATAACATACTGCATATACTTTAATACAAACAGATTCAAGTCCCTTTGCAGTGTTTCATTTTGGCTGCCTCACATGTCGAACTAGATGAGAGCCTGAGGATTAAAACGGGACCAGATCATCCGAGATAAATCAGTTTTGAACTAACAGATTAGGCCAAAAGATCACAGAAACAATGCATTTAGAAATAGTGTCTCTTCGCCAACTACATACAGGTAAACCACAATCGTATAAAAGTTTGTTTCTCACTCGTGCTGCTTGGACAGAAAAGGGGAGAGGTGGGTTCGAGACCATGAGCCCATTTGAGCCCATTTGGTTTGTTCAGGCAGTCTTTTTTTTTTTTTAGTCTCTCAGGTAGAAAGGAACAAAAAGGACCAAAGTGGAAAGTAGCCGCCGTCTCGTCCCGCGCCATCACCGGTGTTTTAGAAGCACTCTGTACATAGCGAAGCCCAACACTGCGAACACGGTGGCACCGAGGCTGGCCCTCAGCCAGAAGGTGGAGTTCTTCAGGTCCGCCTGGGCCATGTGCCTGAGAGAGGACAGACGCGACAGAGGTGAGGGCGGGTCAAAACCCAAACAGGAAGCAGCGTGAACCAGGATCGGCACTGTGTGGTGATGGACTTTCTCCGAGTTGCCAAATGACAAAGCAAAGCTGAAGGGGCTCCACAGAGGGCAACTTCCTGAATCGGAACCACGGAGGATAAAAATTAGCCTGAAACAGGAACCCGGGCTTTGTTTTGACATTTGGTTTAAAGGTACAGGGTCAAACAACGAGGAGATGCAGAGAGAGAGAAACAGGTGGGTGTCAGAAAAGCAGCAAATCTAACAACAAAACTTTGTTATCCAATTTCTACGGCAGCCCTGGAGGAATCAGAGGGGGGAAATGAGCCGATGAAATAAAAAAAATAATACACAGTACAGTATTTGCCCTTCCTTAATCTCTGACCTGGCCAGCTACCAAACTTTGTTTTAAATACACAGTGAGCTACAAGCTTTGTTTATGTAAAGCTAGCTACCAGAGAAAAACAACTCAACTAGTATGTTCTCAATATAAACCAGAATAAAGAAATGTAATTAAAGCATTATAAATACATCTCACATGTATAACTATAAACAATAACTAATGAGTAAAAATGTGTGTGACATTACTAATTACAGCAGTTGGAATCTGAGTTGTTTTTTGGGTCACAATGATGCTAATTGTGACTGAAGGCTCCACCTCCAGTCTAATACCATGTCTGTGTAGAATCACTCTTATAAGCAGAATCAATCAGTATTCAGTATAAGCAGGTTTGGAGAGGCTTTTGAAATACATTACTTTAAAATAATCATTGAAACTTGAGCATTTCTTCAACTCTACCATCATAAAATCACATCTTATAATCTCCTCTGTTTCCTCCAGAGCTGTTTTAACATTTGCTAACCAAATAAAGTCAACGATGAGCTGCGAACTAAACAGAAAGCAATAAAGGAGCAAAAAGCCAGTTAAAAGCATAAGAAAAAGAAAACCAAAGCCAGGTTTTCTTCTTTTTAAATATGTCTTTATAGTGAAACGAAACACACCGTGACTGATGTTCTTATAAGCACAAAAAGAGAAACCAGACTAAAAGCCTTTCAATGGTAACCGTTCTGATCAGAAACTCCAGCGATGGTTGAAAAGAGAGTAAGACCAGCTGCTGACTGTGAGACTCTCCGTCGGTGTGGTTTCTCTCTTTACCTTTGTGAAGAAGCTGGCTGCTCAAGCGGAGGCCTTCATATAAGCGGGCTCCTCTATGCTGGAGATGACCGTCTAACCTGCAGCACTAGCCTGAAATCCTCCCCTGACAGCAGGAAGCTCAGAGCTACTTCCACCCAGCCCAGCAGCGTTCCCACAAACAGTCACAACGCCACGCAGCAGGTGAAGCTGGGAGATACCGCAGAATTATGCACACTGGGGCTGCAACTATGGATTAGTGATGCATCTGTTACTGTTTTACTATTAGAAATTTAAAACCAGCATTAATATTAAATCCAAGGTGGTTTGTTTTAATTTTAACCTGCACGATGCAGAAATATCAATATCAGTGCGTGAAGTTTAACAACCACAAGACCGCTGGAGCGACTTTATTAGGTACACCGATTTGGCTGCCAGCCACAAAGCAGAGACTTAATGGGTTTAAGCATCTGGATGTGGCAAAGACGACTTTTGTTCTTCCACATCAAAACGTGGAAGAACAAAGATTTGAGAGACTAAATGCAAAATCTCAAGTCAGGGGTCAGAAGATGGCTTGTTGGTGTTTGAAGTGATTAGTCAACAGGTCTCACTGCTATGTAGTGCTCTAGGGACGATTGGTAGAAACATCAAATGAATCGTGGATGTGCAGAAGACAAAACTTCTACCAACTATACGATCTTTTCCTGTTAATACGGAGCAAAAACATTAAGGAATGCTCCAGAAACCTTGCTGAATCTTTTCCACAGAAGAACTGAGGCTGCTTAAAGAGCAAAAACTCTCCATTCAGGTAGTAGCAAGGTGTACCTAATAAAGTGGCCAGTAAGTCGGCATTCGATGATCACCGCAGTAGGTGATCAAGATGCTAAAAATCTCAGGGAGTGGAGGGGAAATCCTAATTATAGTTTATTATCTCTGGTACAGAAGGAAACTAATATCAAACATCAGTGAATCTAAAAATGACCACGATTCTTTAAAAAAAATACATTTTAAACAATTTATAATTAGACTTTTAATCCAGTGAATCCCTTTAAACCCTAACACTGATACCCCATGTTAAAGATTTCACAGCTATGAATATAGAGCTATGTATTATGTT
Organism: Poecilia mexicana; assembly: GCF_051168715.1. Classification (NCBI taxonomy): domain Eukaryota; kingdom Metazoa; phylum Chordata; class Actinopteri; order Cyprinodontiformes; family Poeciliidae; genus Poecilia; species Poecilia mexicana. Next base: position 13,609,984 of record NW_028263377.1, on the reverse strand, counting down.
TAATGCAATGACTATTAAAATCTAAACTTAATTGGTTGGTTTCATTTGCAATGACAACTGACAAATGTTATTTGTGAAGCACTTTTGTTGAAGGTTCACCACTGAACTCCTTCCAAATTCAAAACAATGGAAGAATCTTAATGCATCCTATAATATAGTTATATGATTGCATTAAACTATGATTTAATGTTGCGGTTAAAAAAAAGTTAATTTCTACAATAACTGGCAGTGGATTCAGAAGTGAACATTAAATGTTTTTTTAATGTGTATAAATCTAAAATCTTCAAGCTTTACACCATTAAAGGTTGTTGAATTTGATCAAATCAGTGAATTGGAAGTAGTGGTTCAAAATGGTTTTTCATTAACAGAAAAGTTTCTTTTAAATAATATAAAACAACAGAATAAAATAAAAATAATGATGATTTAACAAAAAACAGTTTCACCCAGCTCCACATCTCTTTAGAGTTCAAACACAAAAAGCTCCACAAACACAGCAAATAAATGCAGTTCACACCAAAAAATAGCCAGTCTGGAAAGTGATACAGTCCCCTGATAAACCTATTATTATAGCCTGAAGATGTTATGATTCTTTCATTTATTATCAGATTAATCTTTTTGACCCCTCTGGCTCTCCTGGTGTGAAACATTAGTGAACCCTAAGCATTTCCTGGAGTCGTTCTCGCTCAGCTGGCTGTCAAGATCTACAGCTACATGCTGCTTTAATAACCGAGAAGAAGAAGAAGAAAAAGCAATCAAAACAAAAAAAGGTTAGCACTGAATGAAACGTGGCACGGTCCGGTTCCATGCGGGTCAAATTGATCAGAAACATTCCCACACCCGACAACTCCCACCAGGTTCAAAACACTGAGCTCCTGTTATTATAGAGACGGAGACAAAACCTCTCACACACCAGTAGATGGCAGCATTTCGCTAAGCGCCAACATGGGTTTAATTTAAAAGCTGGAGAACAAGTAAGACAGGGCTCAGGTGTTAAAAAAAGGTGAAGAGATGCAAGAGGAAGAGGAAAAGCGGCAGCCAGAAACACGGATATGAACACCTACAGAGAGGAAAGACATTAACAGGCGTGGGGGGAAAAGAAAAACAGGATGAAATGAACGTGATCGGTGCAGTTTAATCAACCAAAAACATAAAAACACACATTCTGATTTCAAAAAGCCTATTAATCAAATTTATCAGGCCTTAACACACAGTAGACACAGAGGCAACCTGGTTATGTCCAATTCAAATTCAAATACAAAGCAGAAATATTATGGTAAACTGTGTGTTAAGACTTGAGCGTTAGGCAAGAAAATAAAGACAAAATGAGACTGAAAACATCAAATCTTATCCGACGAGCAGCTGATTAAAGTTATCCAGAGAAAGCAAGTATTTTGGATTTTTGAGTTCAGTGAGAAATTAAACATGCTGAACAAAATGAAGTTTTCAGAGCGAATGAAACACAAACACAGAAGACTGGCTGTGTTTCTCTCATTTTGTACATAAGTCAGAGTTTACAGTCTGTAAATCCACTGCAGGACCTGAGGCATCAATCGGCTCACTGATCGGAGGATTCACACCAGCTAGAAAAGGCTGTAAGAAGCTTCAGTTTGTTTTCTGTATCTTTACAATGCATCAGAACTGATATTAAATCCACACTATAGCTTGGTGATAAATTCAATTTTTTCAATTAGTCATATTTTAGGTTTTGGAACATTTAATTTTTAGTAAATCTGGATCTTTCTTCCCACAAATGCACTTCTTGAAATTGGATAGTTCAGAGTGATGTCAGAACGCCCGGGGCGGCCATGTCGCTTGACAATCGAGTTTTACAGCTTTTATTTATTTGGACTTTGAATTCAGGTCAATCATTTATAGCACCAGGCTATAAATAAATTTTGAATTATTTGGCTTAAAAATGTGCATTTACTTCTCTCGCTTTAATAAATCAATCCTCATTTTAATAAAACTGCCTCAAATCAAAAATGCTTTCCTGTCCGTTTAGCTAGCGCTGCACGGTCATGCAGCATGCAACACGCCACTTCCACGCAGACACACGGTACCTCCCTGGCTAGCAGCCTGGGCGTTAGCCGGCACAGGCTGGTCACACCGCCATGTGCCAGACTGAGCAGAGAGCGGCTCGGCCGGCCGGAGCTGCAGCAGAAACCGAGACATCCATCACCAAACGAACGAGGACGTCTCATTTTAAAATGAGACAACACATACAGGCACATTGATGTGTTCAAGTCATTTTCCTTCAACAACAACCAAAACCATTCCTGTTCTGCAACTATCGAGACTCCTTTAGTTCCTGCAGTGGAAATGCAGAGGAAATCTGACTGCTGCCAAAAACTGAGGGAGAGCAGAGGAGCTACGACTGCCAGCAGTGTTACTGAGTCTGGAGAGGAAGAGCAGGGAGTCTAAGGTGAAACACTACGGCTTCGTCTGTGTATCAACCTGTTGTAAACGACCCTGCGGAGTTGCGCCTTAATGCTGCGCAGCAGCTCCAACTTGAGGAGGTTTTGACACAGGCAATAAGTGCACCTGTTGCAGGAACACATGCAGCGGAGGCGGGCGTGGCTGCGGACAGACACAGAGAGACGTGTGTGTTCACTACGAGAGCAACACAACACACAGCAAACAGCATACAAAACGATGAAGGCGGGGCAAACAGTTCAACCCTAAGATTAAATCAGTTCATGCCTTTCTTTGTTTGCTACTTTAATCAAAGAAAAAAAAAAACAATGGTAACGAACAGTTACAGTATGAGGCTGTTAGGAGGACCAGAAAAACAAGGGGAAAAAATTACAAGTCCGTTTTTTTTCTCTACATATTTTCCTAGCTGGTTACTCAGATTACACACAAGTTGATAAAACAACAACAAAAAAGTGAACTGTGTGGCGTTTTTTACGTCAATCGCTTGGTGAAACACTGGAGGACACAAAGCTGAAGCACAAAATGTTAATGGAGTATCTTTACATAAACACGGACAAATACATACAACAAAGCTGCGGCTCAACTCTACATGTGAATCATTTAACAGAAGTCGTTACGGACAAATTGATGACCAACTAAACGAAAAGTAAAAATACTCTTAGTGGAATGAAAGCATCATAAGCACCCCTGGTAAACTTGACCAAACATACCTTCAAATAAATTAATCTTTTATTTTAGCCGAACAAATTTGCATGAAATTTTTTAGGGGGGGAAAAAATCTGAAATGTAATCTGTGTTAATTCCTTCAGTGAGGGAAAAATGTTTTAAAGAGAATCAATCATAAATAAATGCTAAATGTTAAAACTAAACGCTTCCTTGCATAAATACTTACCTATATACACATATATATGTATAAAAGAAATAAGTTTTAAAGATGTAAAAGGATCTGAATCAACAAATCAGGAAAATTTAGATGTAAGATTCAAGTCGACCTAAAGCAGGCAAGTTAAATGTTAAATTTTATCCAAGAGATTACAAGTACATTAAAACAAAATTTATGGAAGTGAGAATGAGTTTTTTTTTTTTTTACACATTTATTCTTCATTACCATTGAAAGAAAAGATGAAGATAACTCCTCCTCCTCCTCACAGCAGCTTTATCCTGACCATGCTGCCTAGTGCGTTGTGGCAGGACAAATATAAATCCATGTCCAGTCAGACATTAATCACTTTGATCACAATAAGTTCATGTATTTGGCAAAAATTAAAATAATGTGAAAACAATTCTCTACAAAAACTTGTTGGTTGTAAACCAAAAACGTAAAATGCACGACTAAATCCTGCTTATTAAGAAGTGAAGCATGAGGACAGTCAGGCTGCAGAGGATCAACAGAACAAACACAAGCTGGTTTTCCTGATAATCTCATGTTTAAAGCAGATTTTGCCCCCAACATCACAAAGCCTCAGTTTACCCAGAAGCCCATCTGCCATGACTTTTATTTAAACTGATAAATTGCTACTCGCACTCAGCCGATTGTGTGACTTCAGTATTTAAAGAATGGGGCTGCAATCAGATTAAACAAGCACATCCCTTTAAGTGCTTCATAATCCAATCTGAATTCTAATCTGATCAAAGAGCTTCGAGTTTGTAAGACACTGATCAGGTTTAGACAGACTTCCATTCAGCTCTGGTTTATTAGAGACGAAGAGTTAGAGATACTTTCCTGGGATGTACGGTGGAAAAGTGGAACCTTGATTTCAGAGACTGAGACCGAACTTGAACAACTTCAGGTGAATCACATCATGTAGAAGTTATGTAATAAAATAGATGGTGTTTAATCTCTTATGGTCAGATATTCTTCCAGAAAGAAGCAAGGCAGGTTAAATGAGGAGTAAAAGCGTTGGTTGTGTTTTGATACTCACGGGTGCATGGCCATGGTGGTGAGTCTGGTGTACAGGTCCTTACTGGGCGCCTCGTTCGTGTTGCACGTGAACGGCTGCGGCGGGTGGAGCTTGTGCTTGCGGCAGAAGTCGAGCGGCGACTGGCTGTACTGCTGCCGAACCTCGTGCAGGTCGGACTTGGCAGCGACCACGACGCAGGGCGTCTTGCTGTCTAAGAAGCATTCCTGCAGGAAGAAATAGTCAAATGTTTTGCTCCAATACCGACACAGAAAGTTACCAATCAAACCATCTGGAGCCGCACCTTGTAGACTTTAGCACAGTACTCGAAAGAACGAGGGTCATTGATGTCGTACACCAGGCAGACCACGTCGCAGCTCAGGTCGGGCTCTGACAGGATGTCGAAATCTGGCATCACCTCGTGGAGCTGGCGGAGAGCGGACAAGAGACGGAGGGATTAGCTGTCAGCCCCGAACTGAAGCTGTAATAGAGCGATTATTCGGCTGTAATCCGGAGAGCTTCTGCTCAGAATAAAAGGTTCTTACCAGCAGGTACTTCTCCTGACCGTAAACGTAGGTCGTGCTGATGGCATAGTAGGACTTGTGGTCTTCTCTGATCCGCATCTGTCTCTGTGGTGGACAATGAAGTCAATATTATCCGATTAAGGAACATTTTTGCTTCGAGTTAAAATAAGTTAATTTCAAACTATTTATTGGCAGAAGTGGATGTGAGCAAGTTTAGGGTGGAAGTTTTTTTTTGTTTTTTAGCCATTTTGTAAAGACCAACAAATCTTTGTCTCACCTGAATGGCATGTTCTCTTGTCTTTGCCATTTCGAAGAATGGATTAACAAAAAGCATGTTGGGTGATGTATTGCTAGTAAAGTGCAATAAATCATTTCCACACAGGTTTCAACAAGTGATGCATTTAGATTTCACAACAAGTGAAAGTTTTCCACAAAATATTAAAGCAGAAAAGAATTTCGGATCTTTAAATTTCACGTTATAAATGCTGACAAGCATTTTAACACTGGCTGATCCATTTATTGTCATGCTTTTTATTTTATTTTATTTTTTTCCAAATTATATACTTTTCCAGTCTGGAGTCTTCAGACAATTCAGACTGTCTAAAATAAAATTACTACTCCTACTTTCAACTGCTTGATTAATCTTTGGGTTTTATTGTCTAAAGGTTCCACCAATCATGAAACAAAACGTAACAAAATTCTGAAATTGGCTTTATTTTTTTTGGAGTGAGGTATAGGCCTGTTTAACAGCTTATTTGACGTCTGGATTAAAATAAATTATAGCTTTGTTATAAATCTGCAAGTATTAGACTTGTAAGTAAGGATAAGCTAATCCTACACTAAATGTATGCTCTTCAAAATTTGTCAATCGTTAAAAAAAATGTTGTAAAAATGCATTGTTTTGGTTTTTGAATGAGTGTATTGCAGTTCGTAAGTCAAAATACTAATGAATGCAATTAAATTTGAAGTGAAAATCAAGTTATGTAGCAAATCATAGACAATTTGTATATAAATCAACAAAATCAAAAATAATTAGTTTTTTCTATAAACCAAACATTTCTTCACTCAATTTTATTTTCTCAATTATTTACATTTATTGTAATTTGAAACATTCTACAAATATAACATATCATTAAATTGTGTGATACATCTGAAATGAATAATATGGGATGGATTTTCTGAAATGTTTTCATAGCCGCTCCGACTGACCTGCAGGTTTCTGCCGAGGAAAGCTTGCAGGAAGCCACTTTTCCCGCTGCCGCGTGCCCCCAACACGTTGCACCGGAAGACGCTTCGCTGCGTTTGCTTCTTCTGCAGATCGATGCGCTTGTTACGCGTCACTAAGGAAGAAATTGATATAAGAGCAACAAATAAATAAATATAATAATTATTCCGTTTCATATGTTTAACAACTTTTAGACGCTTTCACAGAAACAAAACCATTTAGATTCTGCAGATTCTGTTTTGTTAAAATCCCTGTTTACTTGTTCAACTGCAGCTTACCAAAGAAACATTTAACATTAAACACAATCTGATCCATTACCAGTAATAGCAGCAGCTTGGGACTCCTGTTCACAGATGATGGAGTAGCCGAGGTAACCTAAATACTCCAAACTCCTCTGGACGTCCAGATATGTTGTTAACCTGCCAGCAACAACAAGGAGGAATCAGGACTTGGATGCTCTGGAGCTCTGTTGTACGACCTTGTGTTGAAGGTATTTGGGTTAATCAAAGTTGGTGGGATAGAGCGCCTGTATTAATAGAAAGCCACTCACGTCCACTGGGAGAGGTATCCCTGGTATGTGATCCATCCCTCATCGTTGGTGCACACCGTGTTGTTGACATCTGGACCCCAGGGCATGTAGGGAAACACGTTGAACAGGTCCTTCACTTCCTCTGGGGAAAGCGCACAGTCTCTGTCCTGCATTAAACCAATCAGGTAAAACTTTTGGTTTTGGAAGGAAAAACTGCTGCATTAAAATTAGGAGCACATTTTCAACTAAATAGGGACAAACTAACCAAACTGCTCTGCTGTGCATGACCACTCACTTTGTCGTGTTTGTCAAAGACACTCTGCAGAAAGAGGTAAGCGTTGTGGTTTAGCTCAGTGGTGCAGTCTGGAGGGACTTTTATCCTGAAATAGAGGCACAAACATGAGTTCAGCAGCTGACCTGACGAGTTTCCAGCAGCAGCGTCCAAACAGAGATGGACTCTGGGTCAGTTTGTGTTACATAAGGCAACACCAGCAACCACACAGGACCGGGAAATATATGACCGCTGGCAGGTTTTCATGGCCATGAGGTAATATCAAAACATTTTAAGAGTCAGACTGAATCATGGAGGTGTTTTTTTTACTGCACTCTTAAATACAGAGAAGTGAAATACTGTTTTCAATAAGAGTGAATGAACTGGCCTGTTTTGCCTCTATCTGGATGTTTCCTATCAAAACCCAATTGGGAGACGAAACTAAACATATTTAATCCTGGCGTGTTGTATCGTAAGTTTTTAATTTTCAGTTTTAAACAGAACTGTGTCGTGAGTAGATGCTTACAGAGGGAACAGATATTCCTGCGTGAGCTCCAGGTCGTCATCGTATCCGAACCTCCTCAGCACCGTCCACGTGGTTTCGTGTCGACCTCGCTGGATGAACAGAGTGTGCAGGAAGAGGAAGCCTGAAACGACCAGCCAATGAGACGATGAGATCCAGTCAAAACCTGACAGAGAGGCAAAGGAAACCAAAGAGACACAAAGTCTGACCTTTGAGGGTGAGTCCGTCATCTCTGACTCCGTCGGCCATGTTCCTCCTCACCACGTTCTTCACGTCTTCTAAGGCTTGAGGTGCCAGAGGCGTATTGAAACAGGTTCTCTGTAAACATAAGGAACAAGACATTGAGAAATGTTTCCCAGATATGTTCATGGCTAAATATGCCTCTTTAAATGAGCTTGTATTAATTTCCGTAGCGACAGGTCTGACAATCAAACGCATAATTAAGGAATTGCCTGGAAGAAGTTGAGTTCGTTGTCGTTCAGCACCCCATCGTTGTCCAGGTCGGAGATTTTAAATATCCGAGTTAAAGCCTTAATGCAGGAAGGTTTCAACTGCAACACACAGGAAGGGTCAACATTTATGAGGATATAAAATAATCAGATCTGTTGAAGGCGACATCAGAGAGGAAAAGTACTCTTCAGTTCACTCTCCTCATTTTTATATGCAGGATTGAGCTTGAATCTATTAAAAAGAAATCAGAATAATCTAAAACTGGCATCAACTGGTCAGACCTTCAGCATCAAAATGCTAAAAGCAGCATTTCTAAAATAAACTCGATGTTACGATGACTTCCTAACTCCTAGATGATTAGTCTTTTCTCTGAGCTGATTTTTTGCAGCAAACATTTCACAAACAGGAACTATTTCCTTTTCCAACATGTTTATTAAACTTCAAATCTCTCACATCATTTTAGACAAATACTTGCGAAATCAATTTTGATTTCTAGCCAGTCATGCATTAGAGAAATATCAAAAAACAGAGGATGATTGGCTGGGTAACACTGATCTCTAACAATTTCCACTTTTATAAATGTGAGCTATCTAAGCTAACATTTAGCTACGCAGCAGCAGAAAGTGCACCAGAGTTATTGATAGCAATCACACAGATGCAACAAGTTTGGGCTGTTTTGCCTGCAGGGAAAACAGCCCAGAAATACCTGAGCTGCACCACACACTAAACACCTGCCAGTGTAAATGTTTCCGCTGCATTTTCAGAGTTCAAAATGTGTCCTGCGTCTAACAAACCTCACCTCCTTCTCCTCTGGGCAGTACAGAGGTCCGGTCGGGTGGAGAACGGCCTTCTGGGCGTAGTAGAAAAGCTCAGAGATGTTCTTCAGGTTCTTGGCAGAACACTGTGGGGAAAAAAGTTCAAATTAAGTCTTGGACAAAAAAAAATGTCCTGAAATGTAAAACTAGTAATCCGTACAGAGGAAAGGCTTAGGAGATTCAATGATGGAGATAAATACATATGCAAAATACTAATGCATTATTCTCATAAGGATACATTTCCTCATATGTATCGACTTACTCTGCACACAAAGGGACTTCTTTCTCCAAAGTCAATACTTCCTGTTGACTTTAGAGTTGGCTCTATTACAGCTACCCAAATTTCTTTCAAATTTAGGTTTTCACTTTTTGTTTGCAATTTATAACATCTAAGAATGTTTCAAACTAAAATTGTCTTTGCAAAGCCTCAAGAAAATGTAGCAAACTGAACCTGAATTTTTATTTTACTTTTATTTTAACTAATTGTTACAGTTTCAAAAATCTCATATTGTGTCCACAGATTAAAGCCTTTGATGAGATGCTGGAGAACGAGTCAGAGATACGGGAGTTTTCTGTGATGACCATACATTATCCCAGAGCAGCTTCATGTTATCCAGTTTTCTTGTATAAATACTGTAAACTCTGCTACTTTTACTCAGAGGCATCAACCCACCAACATCTCACACCAACATCCTCTGCCAATAAGTTGGACAAACTGAACCAGATCTCCATGTTGTGTAACCCCTGCCCTCTCTAAGGCCGCAGTAAAACACAGCTTCACACTATTTTGTGCGGTAGCTGTGACAGTCTAAATCTGTGCCAACAGTGTATGTGCCGACTCTCACGTCCTCCTTGCTGAGCTCCTCTAACCTTGTAAGCGATCTGTCTGAAGAGGAAAAAACTGCGCTGGGGTGTGTGGCATGGTAGAAACCTGAATAAAAGCAGCAATGCAGACAGATGCCAGCCAAGCCTCCAACTCAGCCACGTCAGGGGGGCTGAGTAACATAAACCCATTAATGACTCAGCCAGAATGTAAACAGAGTCGGGGTCTGACTTCTGTTCTCAGCAGGTCCTTCACCGTTTCATAGGTTCATCACTCTACTGTAATTAAGCCTGATCCTGTAGCCTACTTGCATCATATTCATCATCTTGTGTGAAGAATAAGAGGCTGAATCAGTGTTTTACCTCTACACAGGTCTCAATGTCCTGGTACTGATTCATGATGGGCAGGATGGTCTCCATGCTGCTGTGCTCCACCAGGTCCGACTTGTTCCCCACGAGAATCAGTGGTACCCTGAAATACAGACGGTTATTGTTACAGAAATAATGTAACAATAACATCAAACTAATCAGCATCACCAACAATTTGTTCACCTATAAAACTGTCTGTAAAGACAAAAATCTCTGCTAACTTTAATAAATAAATATTTTTTTAATCAAGGCATTTCTGACAAACCACAAAAATTAAACATTTTAAAATGTGTTTTGTAATTAAAATGAACTGAAAAAGTATGAAAGAATGATCGTCACTATAGCATTTACTCACCTGCTGTCTTTATCTGTGCGGTCGCTTATAAGAGGAATCCAGTGGCTCGTCACCTTTAGGAGGGAGATACAGAATTACATTCTGGTAATGATCTGAACCAGATTTGATCAAGAAAACATTTTTTTTACTGCAGTTCCAAAGATAAATTACCAAAGTTTTTAAACCTTTTCAGCTAATATTGAGATCTCAGTACAAGACATGACTCTAAATTTTTAACAAATATTTCTACAGTCATCAGGGTTAAAGTGTAGAAGCTGCAAACTGAGAATGTAAATAACGCAGAAAAATCTTTTTTTTTTTTATATCCAGACCTGTAAAGTATTAAAATCAGAATCAAAATGTGTTTTTCCAGACGGAGCAGGAAGTATGCCTTGATCAGGTCTGATATTTAGGGCATTAAATTCAGCTTATGAACACAGTGTAGTTGTAACTGTGCTTATTGTGGAGGGAAATTATTTTCACCTTTTCGATGGACTTCTTGTTGTTAACTGAATAAACTATGCAGATCACGTTGGCCTGCGAAGAGAAACAGAAACATCAGCTTGAGATGCGTGAGATAAACCAACAACAATGAGAATCAAACCAAACCTACCTTGGAGATTTCTTGATACAGCTGCTCATCAGTTTGCTCTGCTTCTAAATATAATAAAAAATACATTAATCAGTGACACTTTTTTTCCCAAACCTCCTGAATTTTAATATTTTTGTGTTGGATGCTTTATTTGGAAAAACTCTTAGAATATCAAGAATCTAAATAATGTTGACACATAAATGGGTAACTTAGTGATTAAAGCTTGAGCCTTTTATTATAAATAACAAATTCTGGCCTGGTAGACATGTATTAAAATAAATTTAAAGTATGGACAAGCGCAGAAAGGCTAGAGGGGTTTAACACTGACAGGTTTGTTAATTGTGACATTTCTGCTGTTTGTCTCAGAGATTCGTTTGTGTGTAGATACATAAACGAGTTACCAGAGTAATCCACGATGTGTGTGGGAACCCGCTCTGGGGTCACGTCAGCTGGGATGGTGATCTCTTCAGCTCTGAGAGGAACCTGACAGACAGACCACCGTTATAAATCCAGGCTGGTGTAATTTTTTTCCACTACAACAAGTGTATAAAACACAAATATATGTGCAATAAGTAGCCTCTAGGTCAAGATCTGACATATTACACACCATCAGGGTGTAGGCTGATACGTACCTCATCAGGAAACTCCTCACTAACCAGAGACATGATCAGCGACGTCTTCCCCACCTTGGCTGCGGGACAAAAGGAAAACAATGAAGCTGTTAAGAGCACTCTGACATTTATACTGGCATGATGGGAACAACAACAGGAAATAGAGTTTTACTACATTAAGAGAAATACTGTCTACATCATTAACTATTGAAAGAGTTGCGCGTCTTCTCAAAGGGATTGCTATAAAAAGCTTCATAACTCTGCACTCAACAAAAGGTCCCAAAACATTACCGTCCGACATGCAAATCTCTGGAGAAACAACAAATACAAGAACATCATTGAGCAAATATGACTGGCTGTAATATTAATATTTCAAATAACTACTTAAAGCGCAACCAATGTTAGCTTTGTTTTCTAAATCCCAAGCATTCAGGCTCTCTGTGACAGTAAAATATTTTCTGACATTTGTTGTTTAATGAAACAGAAAACGTTTAGGAGGGTACTTAGAGGCTTTTCTAAAGCTTTCTTTCTTTGACAAAGCAACATTTTTCAACAAAATGACATTGAGATGAAAACAATCAATTTTATATTTTTCCAAAAACATAGAAATTACTCATCATCCCGGCTCTTCTTTTAAAAGAGGTCTGAAAACATTAACTCTGTTCAGGTAAGAGCTTATCCATCACAGTCATGTCTACATCGCAACATTCCCAAAATATTTAGATTTTCCCCCCAAATATTTTGCAGCCTTAAAATTAGTTATAATTACAACAAATGTGTAACATATATACGTATATATGCAAAGAAATACATATAAATTAAAATATACTGAAATTAATGAGGAGAAAAATTATTTCTAATCTATGCACATGTTTTCTTTTTAATCTCCTCCTGTTTAAACAATTATCAATGCTAAAACTAAGAAAATATACAAAACCACATTAATCTACAAGAATGTGTTTGCAGTACAGTTGAATCAACAAAGTAAGTGAAAAGTTGCAAAAAGCTTAAATAAATGGATCTGTATGATTATATTTTACAACCATCTGCCTCTCAGACAGCTGAGTGACTCCACTTCAGTTGTCACGTAGCGTTTGGCCGCCCTGCTCTCAGTAACGGTCCTACTCGCCAAATGGAGAGATGAAATATAAATAGTTCTGACAACGTGGCAGGAGAACAAACAAACCAGGTGAAGGAAAGTTCAGTAGGACGTGATTCAATACCTGCAAAGTTTGGGGAGGGGGGTGGGGGGGGATTTTGATATTAAGTTGTTATTTACCCAGAATAACTTGTGCCAACTAGAAAACAGTTTGTCAAAGTAACGGAAATGTGAGGAATATTTTTGTAAATTGAACATATACACAACTAATCCATAATAAATGTGTTAATATCTTCAAGTCCTGGGTTTTAGTTAAAGCCTAACAAGAAATATGAGAACTACATTTTTAGTAAATGTATTTTACTCATGGCATTTTATGATAATCCAAAAGATAATAAACAAATATGCAGCTAATTTATGTGCCAGTCAGATATTATTTCCTTCCAAGAAGTAAACGAAATAATAAAATTGCGTCTAAAATTGAAATCTGATCATTTCCCCTTTAAAAGCTCGGCTCTGTGATCGTCTGGTCAAACAACTGAATTATCTTGATATTTATTTCACATCCATCAAATGCATCAAACAAACAACTTCCATTATATTGACCTACAGCAGCATTAACCAACAGCATCTACTTTTATCCGCTTATTTTAGTTCAATGAAAACCAAATAAAGTTTGGGGCTAAACACTCTGATGCACAAATAGGTTCAATCTTTTCTTGATCTAAATCGGCTGTAATCAGCAGGTCAGACCTCAAAGGAAACCTTAATTCAGAATCAGGGAGAAAATGTTTAATCGGTGCATCTTTGTAACGAAAATGTCCCCAGAACTGTATTCATTATGCATTTTGCTGAGCGTTTACTATGAAATAGCTGTAACTGAAGATGAGCGTTAGATTTTTAAAACAACCAAAATAGTCTTTCCTCATATTTTCAAGCACCTGTAAAACAAAAAAAAACTGATTTGATACATGGCTTTAATAGCCTGTGTAATGTCCCGTTTCCATTTAAAAAAATGGAAATAAATCAAAATTTCAATATTTTGTTTACACTAAGAACTACAACAAGAGGAATGCATTTTTGTTTCAAGGCAGGGCATTTTCTGTGGCTGTTTTTAATGGTGACATTAACATAATACTATGAATGAATAAAATGACAGTTACAAGTTAAATAACATTTATTTTAATCATTAAAACAGCTGAAAATTCAAGATTTGCATGGTGGATGCTATATTTAAAATGGAAATTGGGGCATTTTTTGTTTTGTTTTGTTTTTTACAGATTTTTTAAATTATGGGACACAAACCGTCCCATAATTTTGCCCTTTCAAATGCTTTTCAGCTAATCTTAATTTTTAACATACAAGTGCTTCTTCAAATAAGATTATTGTTACGTTAGAAAATGTTGCCAACATGTTTTGACTAAAAGGTCGACAAAATATTTAAACAAAATGGTTTAAATATTTGTGTTCATTTGTATAAGCCTCAAAAGAGCCAGAAATCTGGGTAAAATGGTGAAAATGAGTACAAATTCAACTAATTAAAGATATATGGTGACTACAGAAGAGTCAGTTTCTAAATTTACAATCACAATTAAACAATTAAAAGACTAATAGCCTCTCCTAAAAGAGAAAAATAGGCAATAATTCCTTGATACATTATATACTCGCATGTTACTAAAAGAATTCATGCTAAACGGTTGGATTTCAGAGCCTCTCAGTTAGCAGTAACCTCTAGCTCATTTTATCAGTCTGCCATATTTACCGACTACATCCCTCGACTTACGTTCTCCAACAAGGAGTATCCTCACGTCCTTCCTCATGACTCAGCTCGCTTCCCTCAGCAGAAATGACTCCTTAATGTTTCATTGGGTCTTCAGAGAGCCTTCCTCCTTCTTCTCCTGCCTCCTCCTCCTCCAGCCGCAGCGGTTTCCTAACGTCGGGCCCTCCCGCTGTCAAACACCCGCCGCTTTGTAGGACAAAACGGACGGACACTTCCCAAAGCTCTTCTGCGGTTGCTCCACACTTTGCGTCAAGTCGCGGGTTAACAGACGAGCAAAAACACGATTTAAAAGCGTTTCTGTGTCTTGTTTGTGTGTATTTTTATCTTAATCGCGTTCATTTCGGCGCCAGTGGATCAGTTCGCAGTGGACGTTTCAGGAGCATGCCCGACCTCCAACACCGGGTTGCTACAGTGAGCCATGTGGGACAAAACTCTCAAAGCCCAAATATAACAAGCGGTTATGCTGCCCTCTGGCGTCAAAATACGGAAATGCACGCGGGTTACTTCAACATTATCCAGCAGTTACGTATTTCTACAGTGGTAGTAAGGCACTCACCACAGGGGGGCGCCTAAACACACTCAACAAGCTGACAGCCGTATAGCATGAATCAAAAATATCATTTACACAAAAGGGTTTAAAAAAGAGAGACGTATTTATAAACACAAGTATATACAATATAATTTTTTCACAAATAATCTTTTTTCTCATACACATTTTTAACAGCAGTCAAGACACACCTCATATATAAAAAAAGTCATTTATTTCTCTGAGCATAATTGTCAATAAGTAAATTTCCAACACATTTAATTTAATGTTATTAGCCCAATAAAAAATAAATATTTGTGGAATTCTTTTTCAAATAATTAGAAATAAAAAATGTCGAGTTAGCATGGTGATGTGGAGCAACAGTGACACAGTACCAAAAAATATCAGATTATATTGATGTGGCTTTTTTAAACCAAGGACTGAGCATCATGCTAGTGTGAGCTTATAACATGAAGTTATTTTTCAGTGTCATGTCTGATTCAGTGCAGTGACAGAAGTTCAGCCATTTAGGTCATGGATGCAGTCTTCTCATGACCATCTCTGCTGTTGCAATTCTTCATGGTTCATTTCTTATGCCTTATATGGGCTTGGGCTGGAAAAACAAAGGAAAATACTCGAGTGAGGTCAAAACTTTAGATGTTGGCTAAATAAGCCTTTTCTGAAGAGCGATGTCTATGATATTTTGTGGACAAAATAGAGATTCATTACAACTTTGCAGAGTGAAATTGTTCATAATTACATGGAGGAATATTCAGAGCAACATACATGGAAACAGGATCTAAATGAAATTAGACAATTGGGCTTTGTTTGTTTTCCTCAATTGAATTGGCAACCAATAAAACCAGCAATTCGGGTAGCATGTGCTGTAATCTAGCTGACAGAGAAATTACAGAACTGAGCATAATTGGTGCCAGACAAGATCAGTCGTCCTTTTATTATTGACTGTTTCTCTACTGAGCAAATTGATTATACTAGAAAACCTGGCTCTTTAATAAATTTCCTTTCTCAGTCATAGTTTGCCTAAACCAGTTTGAAAGCCTTTTAACCTCTGTATTTTAAACCACCGATGAAAGGAGCCTGACCTCAGGTCCACAGGGTGTGTGTTCTGAAAAGGATATTAGTCAGGGCTCAAAACAGCACAATACAAAATGTGCAACCAGGAGTTAGCACAGGTCAATTAAAAACTATTGCAGAAATTGCAAAGGAAATCCTTAAAGCTTAGTTATTTTACAACCATTTCAGCTTTCAGGCTGTTTAAGATTAAACCTGTGACAAAGCATTACCTTTCAAATCTTTTAATTTTAAACACATGTATAGTTCTAGTCAAAAATTTGCATACACTCTTATTCTGCAAGAAGTATGTTTTTCATGATGCATTTGCTTCAATAGTACATTACGCTGCAGTAAAACAAGAAATTAGCGTACAATTTGAATTTACTGTGGATTTTCTCTAACTCATACTAGATCAAAATTACACCAGCAATTGTCAAATTTTGCTTAGAAAACGATTAAGGAATATTTTTTGAGAACAGTTTTTATGTTCTAATTTTGCATCCCTTCTTCTGATCCAATCAGCAACATTAACTCTGGGACGATCTGCTCTGTGCTTTGCAGACACGCTCCTGGCCTCCTTCTCTTACCAGTGTAATCTTGTGGTGACATGGGCCTGGACAGCACCTTTCTCAGGGCGTTCAGCCACTGCTTCTGCTCCCTCTCCTGCTCGCACATGAACACAAACTGGCGCTCCGGCGTCTCCACCATGATGCCGCACTTCCACTTGTTGCCCCGCGCGTGCTTCGGGACACACTCCCTCACGGAGTAGCCGTTGCTCTCTGTCCCGATGAAAATGACCCCTAACTCCTCTGCATCCTGTTTTAGCAACAGCGATATGGAAAGATATTCAAATGAATCATAATTTTGAGCAGTAGTTATTTTAAAGCTGGCATTAGAGCTTAGAAGAAGTGTGGTCTGTACCAGTTGGTCTTTGAAGTAGAGCAGCTTCCTGTTTTGTGAGTCCAAAATAAACCAGCGCTTTCTGAAAGACTCCTTCTGCTGTTTGAACATAAATTATGTTTAATCCAAAGAATCCATGAACATGCTCCACTTAGGAGAAATTTTCCTAACAAAGTTACCTACTGTGTAGTTATTATGGTGTGTTAGCATGAGTGTGTGTGCGTGTGTGTGTTTATGTGTGAAAGAGGAACAGAAACATTCAAATGTACATCTCAGAGCAAATAACATCAAAAATAGCTGTCGGATGACTGGAAATGAAATGCTCCACTGCTAAAAGACCAAGCTATGCAAAAAAGGAGTAATTAACCACAACAAATAACAATGTGATGCTCTTTATAACTCACCAAGGGCCCCGTCTTTTCCATGTACCCCTCTTTTAGGTAATTTCTTGTTATCATTGGCACAAGCTGTCACAAAAAGATAATTAAAACTCTTTCACTTGATCGTTTTATTCAAATCAAATACGAGATACTCAGTAAAGCTTGTGAACGCGTGACAAATTACTCTCAAAGAATGAGAAAAGAGTTGCAGACTTGAAAGGAATGATTAAAAAAAAAAAAAAGTGCCGGACAGGAATGTGAGCAATTCAGGCTGAGTCAGGTCTTACGTCCTCGTCGCTTCCAGTCGGGTATGCGGTCTTCAGGTATGCATAGCGAGCAGCACGGATGGAGTTGTACCAGATAACTATTTCCTGAAGCACAAAAGGGAGCCAGGATCAGTATGTAAAACCTAAAAAAAGCCCTGTTTTAAAACAATAAACACAAAAGATCTGACCGTGCAGCTTCACCTCAGCGCTCTCGTGGTAGACGTAGAGGTTCCTGGTTTTATTTTCATCCTGGTATGTAATCTGCAGCCCGTGAGGATGGCTGATCTTCTGTGGCTGGAAGGTGGCGTTCAGATCCTTGATGGAGATTACAGCTTTAGGGCCTTTGGACTCCTAAATGACAGGCATGTTGAAGTACTTCAGCAACGTAGGAGATACGTAAATGAACATAAATGTGCACAAGTTTTTGCATTCAGTGTTTGCCAGTATTTTGTAGAGTCATGCTTTGCTGCTGTTACATTTGCAATTCTCCATCAGATTCCCACATGTAGAGACTGACATTTATGCCCATTGTTTTTAGCAAAAGAATGGGCATAAATAATGGGCAAAGCTAAAACTCTGTGAAATTGGATGGAGAGTGTATGTCAATATCAATTATTTTCAAGTCTTACCAAAGATTGCTAACTGCATTCCGGTCTTTACTTTGACTGCGCCATTCTAACACATGGATCTAAACCAGTCAATTGTAGCTCTATCTCAATGATTTGGGTAGTAGCTTTTTCTGTTTAGCGCCATCCATCAACTCTGATCAGATCTCTATCGATGGAGAAGGAACGCATCCCCACAGTGCGATGCTGCCACCACCGTGTTTTAACATGGCAATTTTTTTTTTTTTTTTTTTACCACACATTGAATTTTTTCATGTAGGCCAGAAACCTGCATTTTTTTCACCAGACCAGAACATGTCCACTGTGTCTCTTACATAACTCTAAGCTGATTCTCTGATAAATACTCTCCTTACACGACCAGTCAGTTCATGTGGATGGCAATGTCTTGGTAGCTTTTTCAATCTCTGTGAGATTTTCAAAACATGGGATATTGTTTTATTATCTAACTCAGCTTTAAACCTCCCTACATTTTTATTTCTGACCCGTTTACTGAGTTCCTCGATCTTCACGACCCCATTTGTTTGTAAAACCCAGAAATCATTCTCCTTTCAAGTCACAGTTATCCAACACTTTGTGTTTATCTTTGAAGAGAAGTCCCCCCCTGAAAATACATTGAGACTTGCGGTGAATATCTAAACCATTTCAAGGATATGAATATTTTTAAGAGGTATTGTATTAAGCTTGTTAGAAAAAAAAATCTATTGTTTTTTTGTGTTTGCACCCGAGCAGCTGGAAACTCACATCTTCCTTGTTGTAGTACGACAAGGTGAATTCCCGTTCCGACAGCACAAACTTCCTCTTCTGAAACTGCATGTTCTCTTTCCCTTTCTTCCACAGAATTCCTTCATGGAAGCCTGTTTGACACGAGAAAGAAAAGGTACACAGATTGTTCTCGGGAGAACAAATTCATTGTTTCGCCAATGAGTAACTAATCAATACCCCACTGTTTGTTATCTACAATAAAACTGTTCTTTTCCTAACACAGTTTGGTATGAGGAAGCACATTACCAGCATAACTTTTGCTCAAGCAGGATAACAATAGTAGGCTTCATGTTCTCATTCGTGCCCATAGGGAATCAATTTCTGACCTGTTGTATACGCCAGCGGTGGATACTTGGTTACCCCGTTGAACTCCATCCTCTGATATTTGGCCCGGATCCATTGATCCCTCAGGACGCTGCAGTTCAAAAAGTGGAAACAGTCTCACATATTTTTCTGTAGTAAAACCACAAAAACCTGCGCCTTTCAGCTGCGACCCAGCAGCAGGCTTTCATGCACATTTCACTTCTACAGCCTGCAGTTCCACTTCTCTCTATTTTCTGTGGTTGCGCCGTGTCAGCAGTCTGTTGTCCATCATACACTACCAAATATTCCACAGTTGGGACATCGGAAAAAGAGCCCGGCTGAACTGTATGAGCACTTACTTGCAGTCGTTTTCCAGAGGCCGGTAGTAGTACGGTGGAACGGCTTTCTCATACACAGCTCGGGCATTCGCATTCCCGGTGGATTTCATGAACTTTAAGATGAAAGTTACAAAGAATCAGTGTTTCTTTAGAAATATATGGAGAAAAAATGGATCTGTGGAGAAAGGAAGCTCATACCTCAACCAGGTCATCCTCCCAGAAGTCCAGCCGGATGGATTTGACCCGACTGGACAGGCTGCGGTGGATCCCAGAGCAGTTCAGACATACAAACACACCGATCTTATAGGACGCCCAGTCTGGCTCTGGGAGGAGCAGAAGAAGATTTTGTTTATGTCAAAACCAGGGCCAGCCCAAGGTATAAGCAGATTATGAGGGTGTTTAGGGAATCACACGAGATAGGTGGATGAATGTTAGAAAGAAAGCTTTCATACTTTGCTGAGTATATCTGCTTGGAAAACCTTTCATTCACATTGCAATTTATAAGATTCTAGAGACTGCCTTATTCTAAGGTTGGTTGTGCCAGAATTAAACTTGCGTCTCCTCCGAGATTCTCAAGTAAATGAGAAACGCTTCAGTGTTTCAGAGGTCAGAGATCCGACCTGAGAATTATGTCACAATGTCACAACCCTAAATTGAGTGTGTTCTAGTTCCAACACTGATGAACATGTACACAAATAGAAGGTGTACAACAACACTGTATGTACTAATGAGCTGAGGTGCAATAATTGCTTATAAACAGTTTATACCTTCACCTTTCACAGTTTTATATGAACAGCATCAATAATGGATGAACAAGGGGTTGCAGGGTGACCTTTGACCTTCACAGCCAAAATTCTGACTGCAGGTAGATTTCTTGCTGTTTTTTATCTGAATAATCCGAAAATCCAATTTACTATGAAGCAGCCCAATTTTTTATTTTATTTTTTTTTTACCTCTCCAGTCAAACTAACATCAACATTTTCTTGTTGCCACAACAAACTTAGCAACCACCTTGCTCCAATTAAACTAATTATATGTTTTTAATAACCAGTTTTTTCACATTCTGACATGTTTTACATTTCATCTTGGCTAGCAAATTATGATTCACTATGTGACGTCACTTTCCATATATGGTAGAGTGGAGTATATTCCACATGATGCTTACAGTTATCATCCCTCATCCAAACTCACCAAACTGTTGTGTTTATCTACTTTTTTTTTAAATGAAAAGATAAGAGACTCTCTTTGACACCAAAGAATGAAAATAGCTCAAATTTCAGCTAACAATTTTGTGTTTTAAAATGAAAATTTAATAACTTGATTTATGTATCATTACTGGAAAATCAAGGACCAAAAACAATAATATTCTAACTTATTAGACCATAAAATATTTAATTTCCACTGTATTGAGCTGAGTTTGTTCAGCTGTTATAATAAAAGTAGTTAAACGCATTAACTCCATTCGAAAAGTATCACTGATAGAGCAAACCCGGACTATATTTTAACATATTTGTTTCCAGATACAGTAAATTGAGTTTAAATCCAACAGCAATAACTGAGGCGGGAGGAAAGTGTTACTGTACACACCCGGCGCACCGCAGTCAGCGCAGCGGCTGTTCTCCGGCTGCTTCACCAGTTCCAGTAAAATCTTTTTGTTTCGCTCGTTTGTCATTTCGGCACCAAGCTTTTGTCTCCCCTTTTTCGGCGCTCAGTCCCGCGGTCCGTATCGCTCATGTTGGTCTCATAGCTTAAGACGCGGAGAGCTGCGGCTGAAACAACATCCACATGAAAGTGGAACTTGCAGACGCTCGTTGGACGTTTCGACACGATCCGAAGCGCGAATTCACACACCTCCTCTGGAGCGCGTCCAGTTGTTGTTCTGTCAGTTGGAAACAATTGGTGGATTTGTAGCTGGAGGTTGTCCCTTTGTTATAACCCGCCTCTAATTGTCCTAACGTCAGCCACATGACAGCCCCACTTTGCGTTATGTAATAAAATGTTAACTTGTCTTTCAATCTCCAATCTTACAGTGCCTTGTAAAAACATTTCCTTTAACTTTTTCATATTTTCCTCACGAAGGGGTTTGGATTTTATGTTATTTCACAAGTATCTAAAAGGTGTGGTGTGCATGTTTTTCCTGTCCAGAGTAATCAGAGTTTAATTACTCTAATACCCATAATTAAACTGTTCTCCAGAAATTCAATTGTTCTGCCAAGGTTGTAGAGTTATATATAAATGAGAATCTGTAGAGAGAAACTTTATGCTCACAAATTCATCATAGAGTCAGACCAAGTTTGCAAAATAATACAGGCAAAAATCTGACTTGATTTGTGCAAAACTGCAATTAAAGGTGATTCTACAAACTAGCAACTCAGAAGATGAACACAAGTGCACTCTTTATATTCATATTTGTAACAAATGTTAAAATCATACATCTCTTCAAATATGGCATATAACATTGTGTCTATAAAGAAAAAAATTGAAAAATTCAAAGGCTGAGTTATCTTTCACAGCCTTTGCACATGCAGAGACACCATGCATTTCTTTTAGTTGGGTTAAGCCTTTATTCATTCACAACATAAACCAACTGGAAACTTTTATACATATTTAAGGCAAAAAAAAAAATCACTAAAAAAAAATCAATGATGTATGTGACAGTCAAAGCTTCCTGTCAAAAGCTGCTCATCTATAATAAACTGCAGGAAACAAGATTGTAAGTGGTAATTTGTACACAGCCTTTACAAATATAGAAGCAGATTGTGCTTTACAGTTTTATTTCTTACAATCGTAAAAAAGCTCAACATGTTTAACTGAGTATTTGTTAAAAGTTTTCAAAATCCAAAGCACTAAGAAAAAAAAAACTACTGTACAAAACCCCCAGATTCCAGCTGAAATTCATATAAAGCTTTCAAAGCACCAAAAGATGTAAAATCTGAGGTTATTTAGTTGTGTGCTCTAAATTTCAGGGTTTTTATGCATTAAAAGATTTAAATGTTGGTAAAATAAGTGCAAACAATCATATTTGTGCACACAAGAGCCACCAATATTTGAGGTCAGTCAGAAATGAAGCCACCAACATGTTGCTGCAGCCCTCTGCAGCCCCAGACACCACAACTCATGTTATTTCTACCTTCTGAGAACCAGAGATTGAGGTTCTTAAATCTATGTATTTGTGACACATGAAACAATCTGAGTGGATTAGGGGAAGTCTTCAGCAAGAACCTGTTGAGTGCTTTTCTCAAGACCCAAGTGGATTGCATCAAGATAGTGAAGAAACCTGGAGAGAAGACACGAGACGGATGCAAAAGGTTATTTTATATAAACAGACTCTTTCTTTTCCTCTTATCTACACTTCCTGTCCACACCTACCTTCTCTTAACTTTTCCTTGCTCCTTCAGCTGCTCTGATCTGCAGATGGTGCGCATGGCGGGCAAATAATCCAGAGCAGCTGCTTGTCTGTTGCCAAGAGTCCAAAAGACTTTATCGAACAGATTTTCCATCATTTCCGTTCTCTGCAGCACTAACCTGGAAAACAGGATACTGCTTTTTAGTAGCATAAACTTAATTTGTGTTTGTTGGGTTTCAGAGAGGCCAACATGGTGTAGAGACTTACTCTGGACGGCTGAGTCCGTCCTGGGTGAAGCTGTAATCTTCTCGATGTGAAGCAACAGGAAGGGTGAGCTCCTCTGCAGCCTCTTTCCTCAGTTCTCCCTCTAGCTGCTGCACTTTATCCCAGGCCTTGGCTACTGAAGCCTGACACTTGTGGAAACTCAAAGCCTCTACAGCAGCCTGGATCTCTACAACACAACTTCCAGCGGTCCAGCTTTCTCTCCCGTTTTCAACTCTTGACTCATCGGTCATCCCATCTTTAATGACGGCACTAAACGATGATCTTCTGTAACTGTTCAGCCCATCAGGATGAAAACGAAGGCATGAATCCACATAGGACATGTTGTCCCAGAAGTCGGCTATGGACTGAAGACACTGAGAGACTGGAACAGTTTTTATTTTCTCCTCTGCAGTCAGCGGCTTCCGTCTCACCCTTTCAGAAACAACTCTCTCTTTGACTTTTTCTGTGTGAGGATCATCCTGCCTCTTGGAGAGAGACGGAAATCCATCTTCTGAGTCTGAATCAGAGTTCAACGCGTCCCTGGTGGGCAGGTGGTGTCGTTTTTTATTCTTCTTCATTCTGCTGGACACTTTAACTGGGCTGCAGCTGTCTGACAAATCAGCTGACTCTGCAGCGTGCAATAAGCCAACACCGGGAGGCAGCGTGTCCGACGGCAGGGACGAAGATGACAGCTGCTGTTTTGGACTCACAGGTCGAAGGTCTTGTGATTCAGGAAGACAGTGCTTAGGTGTATAGAGCTTAGAGGTAGATAGCTGTGTCAGAGGTAGAGGTAAGAGTTTCTCCATGTTGGAATAGAGCAGATCAACTCCTCGCCGCCGGCCGTCTGCAAGAAGCTCCAAGCAAACCGTCGCCTTCATCAAACTCTGGCTCTGTTGGAACAAAACACCCAAGTTTAGCAACACAAATTAATATTATCTTGACCTAAATGAAGTTTCTACTGTATTACACACCACCCTGCATGAGGATGTGCAACAAGCAACACAATAAACTAACTTTTTAATGAAGTAGAATAGTAAACAGAAATTTAGAAAAATGCAAACTTTAGTTTGAATCAATTTATTTGGTGGGGATGAAAATCTCCATTTAGCTTAATTTCTACTTTTTTAAGAGTCTAGAAACTTGTTATTAATTGTCCATTACATTCAATTACACTGGGATGTAAATACAATTCAGATGCAAAGTCAGTAATTTTACTGTTGTTGATCAGATTGAAATAAAAAGAGTAGGTCAATATAGTTTGATGACATTTTGGATTCCCAGCTTAAATTAGTGGTCAATCAAACTACTTAATTGTTAAGTTATGAACTGTGGTAGTTGGTCAAAATAATTTTAAGACCAACCACATCAGAAGAGCTCTAAAAGCCCTTGCAGATCACGAGAGGTCTGCTCACACTGAGCCAGGATCTGCTGCAGGTTTCAGGGGAGTTTTCCTCTCTGCTGTCACTGTGAGCGCTCAGCATGAGGGATTGCTGCAAAGTTAATGACTCAGTGCAATCGACTGTTCACTGTTTCTACATGCTGGTGCAGCAGGAATGACTGCTGCAGTCAGTGAGTTGATGCAATCCGCCAGGTTTCCTTAGAAAACATTTTAAATAACGAACTGAACTTGACTGCACTGTTTGAGAACCAGGAGCGAGTTAGATCGCAACTAGTTGACTTTGATTGGATTGAATTAACAATGTATTTCTGGACATAAATTAAATGTTTTCATGTTTTGCAAAGTGCTTTAAGAAAACATTGGTTGTGAATCAGCATTACATAAAAATTACCACAAATGATCTGAATTTTATTGCAAACCGTAAGATATAAAGCAACCTTCTTTTTCCATTTAAATAAACTGAGATCTGAAATAGTTTGGCACAAATAACAAATTAATTTTTCAGTGGGATTAATAAAGTATTTTTGAATTTAATTTAAAAAAACTGACTAACTTGTGCATTTTTGCATCTAAAACTGAACAATGGCTTTAAAAATATGGAAACCTATTGTTATATCTTGCTGATTTTTATATTAATTTTAGGTGTATTTGTCCTTTCTCTTTGTGTTAGTGGTTTTAGTGTTTGTATTCATTGTGCAGGGCTGCTTCTTCAGCGGTTCATGCCACATTTACCCTGAGCAGCTCCCAGATGTCTCCGTCAGGCTCAATATTCAGCAGGCCCAGCTTGCTCTCGGTGCAGCCGGCGTCACAGCGCGGGAGGCTGGATGTGACGGCCACAGATTTATCAGCTGCTTCTGGTTTCAGTTCGATTTCTGTGCAAAGAGAGGAAAACATATTCAGACAAATTTAATAACATTAAACTGAACACAAACTTATAGATTTACAGCTTTGGTTTTATCTTTTATCTTTACCATCTCGGCCAGTTTGAGCCAGTGGCTTTGTTGACGGACGCCCTGCTGCGCTCCGAGCCCAGAACTGAAGCTGCAGTAAGCTCTGCCTGACGTCGCAGCCGTTGAGTTTGAGCAGAGAGCTGATGTCTGACGGATGAGTCCTAATGTCCTCAGCTAAACAGAGGAGCTGCAGGTAGCTGCTCACATTCACCTGCAGAGCAGAACCAGAACAGTTCAATTCAAGCTCTGCTCATTCATGTAGATAAGGTAAATGTGACTCTAAGCTCTTACCACTGAAGGCTTTTTAAAATGAATCTCTTCAAAGCTTCCGTCAAACATCGCGCTGAAAGCTGGATCTGAAAAACAGGAAAGATTGAGCAGAGATAGTTGTTATCAACACATCAAGCTGCAAGACATTAACAGGTTACTCATACTAACCGCTGGTGGTGAGGATGACTGGCCTCTTGGTAGTGCTCATGAACGTCTTGATAGCAGCGAGAAATCCTGAGTCATCATCAAAAATAACATCGACTTCTTCAAACAGGATGAGAGATGTGGCCGTCTTCTTGCTCTGTTCCTCGCTGCTCTTCTGTTTAGGGCTGCTGGTTGCTGGAGATTTGTTTTTGTCGTTACTACTCTCGTTGGCTTTTATGGCTTTCTTGGAAGGTGCTATAAAAATATGTCAGTAAAGTTTGTGGTTATAATGTGACAAAACAACATAGATTCATTTAAAAACGTGAAAAATTCACAGCCATTACCGGTCTGCTCAGGTTTTTGTGGCTCTTTGTTGGCTGGTTGCTGCACTTTAAAGAACTTGGCTAAAGAAGTTGGAGCCAGGCCTCCTTTTTTAGCTCCTCTTGGCGACTGAGGATTTTTCCTGGGAGATGAAACCACCTTGCGAGGAGAGCTAACCTTCCCTAAAAAATAAAGACCACATTTTTTTTACTGCACAAAAATGAGATCGAGTGTTATTAGTTTGTAATATTATTCATACTCGGAGAAGATCCAGGCCTGACGGAGCCGGTGCTGCTGCTCAGTCCGTAGCTGTTGAAGTAGGCGGGTTTGTGGGAACTGACCCCCTGATTGTCCACCTGGTGGGACTGAGTCGCCTCCTTCAGCTGGGACAGAATAAGACGGCTGCTTCGCTGAGACGAAGCGTTCACTTCAAACACCTTAAGAGGATAAATTAAGAAATGAGGAAGTGCCGTTTGGCATATTTGCTGTTTCTGTTCTTTATCTGTCATGAGTGTCTACCTTGAAGCCCAGCTCTTGGGCGCAAGCGTAAACCGCAGCAGTTTTTCCAACTCCGGTGGGTCCAGTGATGAGCACCGTGTTACACAGAGTGTCCTCTGCATCCTGGCAGTCCTCACCTCCACAGTCCCATTCTGAATCTGACCACACAAAAAATATCATGCATTAAAAATAAACGTGCTGCAAACAGAGGAAGTCATTAGTGGAAACAAAACCTCTCACCATAGCTGCCCTCTTCTTGTTTCTTAGCCTTCTGATTTTTTCTCTCATCTCTGTCGGCACGAAGTTTCCAATCTTGAAGCCAACTAGTGAAAGAAAGAACAAATATTATCAAAAAACCTGCATTACATACTATACAGAAGTATTTCTATATTGTGTTGCATTACAACTACAATGTATATTATTGGGCTTTTATGCTGTACACCAACAGAATAACTGCATTAGATGCAAAAAGTAATTTTCAATGCGTCACATGCAAAGGTATTCAGCCACTTTTACTGTAAAACCCTTAAATAAAATCAAGTGCAACCGACTGCCTTCAGCAGTCACATAATTAATTAATAAATAGTCACCATTAGTGTGAAAATAATCTCAACATGAAATCAGATGTTCTGTGAAGGCATGAGAAGATCGATAGAAAACATTGGCTAAGAAACTACATCATGAAAACTAATAATGTATCACAGATACATTCTTTAATCCAACTTAAACAAAAAGAAAAATTAAAAACATGCTGGGCAAGGAGGGAAATAATAAGAGAAGCAACCAAGTGGTTCAACTTTCAAGGAACCAAGTTTAATGCTATAAATAATTTTGTGAAACACAGTTTGACTCATAACTGTGAGAGTAAAATACAAATCCAGGAGCTGCTGGTTGAATTCCTCACCTGTAAAGCCTCTTCACTGCAGGTGTGTTGTCTATGATGTCAGCAGAGAGTTGGGGCTGATATTTATCAGTCCACAGTAATTCCTCCTTCACTGATTCTAAGGAAAAACTACAGTCAGTTTCAATGGATAAACCATTAAAGCTCAACATCAGTCCTGAAGGACCGACGTCCTGATGCTTCACAGACAACGTACAACCAATGGAAGGTTTTTAAATACACTGTTTTTCTTTTCTTATAATAATATGATTGACAAACATGATAGATTATAGTGGAAAGCACCTTTTCTTTTAATGTCTGCTTCCAAAGTTGAGTCGTCCACTACAACAACAGAATCGTCTTCAGAGGTGCTGGGAGCCGAGTTCAGTTTAGGATTACTTTTCTCCTTCGTCTCGTCCTCTTCCTCCTTCATTCTGGATCTCTGACTTCGTCTGGTTCGGCCTCCCCTTCTAGGAGGTTCCTGCTCAGCTGGAGAGACGTTTTCCTCTGAATGCTTGGACTTCTGCTTCTTAGCCACCTTCACATTATTCTCCCTCTCATCCTCTTTCCTCTTCCTCTTCCCTCCAACAGCTTCATCGTGCACCAAAACACAGGAGTCTTCGATGGTCACAGCTTCTGGCTCTAATAATTTCACATAATAAGAAAGTAAGTTAAAGACCATAGACCAATATCCTCATAGGTGACCAATTTGAAAATAAATTTAAAACATGTAGGACAATTTTAAGCTAGCCTAAACACTGAAAATACTGAAACAGAATAATAATGTTGAAGTGAAAACTGGATATTTTTGGAGATCAACACAGTGAGTTAGCTTGATCAAGCGTGAGGCTCGATCCCTAGGGGAGGCTCTGTTTATACTAGTTTCCAATCAGTGCAAGAAAAGTTTATTTTCTCAATAGAGAAAAACGTTTCCTGAGAAGGTGTTGAACTAAATCAGGGACGATCTTTCTCTGAGACAATAATGCATGAATCTGTTACGCTGAAGAGTAAAATATAAACAAAGGGCTATTATAGTCTTTTCTATAATAGCTCCTGACAGAGCAACCACACTGTGGTTAAGTGACATAAGCCACTCACTATTGAAGGAAATCACATTTCTGCCCAAAATAGCGCCTTTTTCTTTAAGTCTAGAGTTGTTGTTTTTTTAATAGAGTGAAATGTGACTTTAACCAACCAACAATAGAGCATAATTATTATTTTTTTTGATCTGTAAGATTTTTTTTAAGGTACAAAAAAAACAACATTTGGATTCTTTAAAAATATTTACACCTTCGGTTTTATTGTATTTTATATCAGTTTTTTACTGTTTCAACATTTTTCTTTACTTTTAACAAACAGAAGGATAAAATGACACAAACTAGTTCATCAAAATTGCAACAGATTTTGAAAAATTACTTTTTCTACAAACAAAATTAAACTTGTTTTGTGTTTAGTATCAAAAAGGCATGTAGTAGCTATTGTAAAGACCGACCTGAAGCCGTTAGATGCTGCTGATGGTCGGCTCGTCGTTTTAGGAGGCGAGTGAAAACCGTCTGCGCCGGAAAGTGAGGGTTTTTGGAGCAGAGCTCCGTCATCAGAAGCTGACGATCACTTTCAGAGATTTCAGGTCTCCACACTGACACCTAAAAGTAAATGATGCTGTTAATTCAAAACTACCCATGATTTAAAAAAAAAAAAACTAAAGGAAACTTAGATATGATCATAATAAGAATGAGATCAATAATAATTATATTCTACCTTTTCATTAGCCTTTCTACAGGCTGGTTCTGTCTTTACACACAGAGATCCACTGATAGATATTGGTGGGTTTGGTTTGTGGCTCCAAATGTCCTTTAAATGACCCAATAATGAGGATTCAGGCCATGGCAGACTCCAGAGAGAACAATCTGTCATTACACAGAAAAACAGGCTCAGTTCAATATTCCACAGTTATATTAAGACACTGTAAACAGCTGTTTCTGAGAATCTTACCACTAGGTGGTTGTGTTGTGTGTGAGACCGGCTGAAAGGAGGAAGAGGAGGCAGAGTAGGCCTCCTTGAAGGCAGCAGTCTTTGCTATCTGTTTCCTAAAAGACTCAGGCAGGCCGCTCTTTAAGAACTCCCTGCGCGCCCTGAACTGCTCGTCGTCCTGAGAGTTGTCAGATCCTTCACCACTGCTGTCATCAAAGATGGAAATCACTGCAGACGCTTTCCGGGCCGACTTGTCTTGGCCAAACGAGGCGACTTTGGAGCCTGACGTAGAGAAAAACACACAAGATTACTAAAAACACTGGTAAAAAGTTAACAACAAAAAGTAAAAAAAAAATAATAATAACAACCTGTAGCTTTGCTGGACGGTGCAGCTTTGCCAAGAACTTCATTCAGGCTGCGCAAGGCCTTCTGGGTTTTAGTCTTTTCTGGTGCACTCTGGGAAGTATCAGTCAAGTCTTCGATGCAGAGAACAGAATCCTAAAAAAACAAACCAATGAAGTCTTAAAATCCACAAACAAGTACAATCTCTCAACAGTACTTTATATTACATTTTTAAAAATTTAGTTTGTAAATAATCCCTAATAAATACTGATAAAGTAGAGTTTGTAATATTAGCCATAAAACTTTACCTCATCTTCATAGTAGCTCTTCTTGACGGAGGTTTTTGTTCGAGACGATCGCCTCAACATTTCCTTCTCTGTCGTTTTCTTGCTTTGCTGAATCATTTTGGCTTTCTCCACCAGTTTCTTTGCTTGCTGTCTTTTTTTGGACTCATTTAGCATCTTAAAAGGAAATCACAGTTCAGGAATTATAAATCACAAAAACAGTTAAATGTATTTGATTTCTGAGTCACTTACTTTATTATCACTTACTTTATTATTTGAAGAAGTGCTTATGTCGTTTCCACTTTCAGTCTTAGATGCTGGAACCGTTTTATGAATTCTACTTAGTCTAATCCTTTAAATAAAAAAGAAAACATTTCAGCTGCTTTAGACACATACACTGAAATACAGAATTAAATGAAGTGTTACCTGATGGGACTTTCCTTTGCATCTGGTGGACAAACCATCTGTGCTACAAAGACACCGTGTCTGGACCTACGTGTCTTCGGTGTGGACATCTTCACAGGGCTGATCTGAGGTGAAGCAGCATTTAAAGTCTCTTTGGACTCGTTCTGTCTCCTGGTTTTCCTCACAGGACTTGTTGGGGTTTTTTCAGGCGATTTTTTAATCACAGTCTCTCGTCTGGACCTCCTCAGAGCTGGGACTGTAGGAGTTGAGGTGATGGGAGGTACGTCTTTGTCATCTTCTGCTTCTGCAGCTATAACCTCGGTTTCTTTTACAGCAGGTGATGTGTGGGTCGCCTCCTGCTTATCATTAGCTTTATTTCTTCCCTTTTTCCCACTTTTCTTTTTGGATGCTTTGCTCTCCTGAGGGCCTTGCTCTGCAGAAGGAACTGACACATCTCCATCCTCAGCAGCCTCCACGGTCTTCTCCTCGGCTTGCTTCTGTTTGCTTTGGTTTTTAACCGGTTTAGTCTTGGAGCCATCCAGACTGGGCTGCTTGAAGGCAGCCATGAACTGCTTCTTCTCGGCTTCACTGCACTTTGGAGTTGATTCGCTCTCAATCACAGCCAGCTCCAAATCCTCCTCCTGAAGAACAACGTTGGACCTTCGTTTGCTGGCTGAAGAAGGAGAAGGAAGGTGGCGTCCATCGTCTGCTGGAGGAGAAGCAGCAGGCTCTGCGGAGATACCAGCTCCTTTTCTCCTGGTGAAGATTGAAGCAAACTTTCCCACAGCTTTGACGTTTTCCTGTTTGGGTGAAACAGCATGCACCTCGGCCTGAATGGTGAGAGTTCGGGGTGAGACTTGGACCGGGCCGACACTTTCCTCTGTCTTGGGGACATCCAGTTGCTCACAGTTTAATTCCTCTGCTTTTTCTTTGTTTTTACTATCATCTTCTTCACCTGGGTCTTCTATTACGTCTTTGCTTTGACACTGACTCCGCACAAAATCCTCAAAGGAGATGGTAACAGTACTGCTGTTCAGCTCAGAGGTTTCACCCACGCTGACATTCATACTGACATCACAAAGTGATTTATCCGCTTGCTTCTCCTCTGGCTCTGGATGCTTTGACTCTTTTTGCTGCCTCTTCGTAGGTTTTCTTGCTGCCTTTTTTACCTGTTTTACTTCAAGTCTTGGAGATAATGCTGTAGTGTTCCGCTTTGCTTCTACATCATCAGTATTTTCACTTTTGCGAGCTCTCTGTTGAGGGGAATCTCTTTCAGTTTTCTCGTCACTGATTGTTTTGCAGATTTCTGATTCACATGTCTCTGCACTGAGCTTTAACAACAAAGCTGCCGTGTCGCTTCCAAGGGTCCCATGGCTGACAGCTGCATCTGAGTCTTTGCTTTCCTGTGTTTCTTCAACAATCAGGCAGTCATCGGAGGCACCTACATCTTCGGTCGGCACAAGTTTCCTCACAGCTCTGCTGGTCTTTCTGCCCCGTTTCTCAGACGACTTTCTTCCCACTTCTGCGTTGGTGCGTTTCTCTTCAGGCTGAGGTTTTTGGCTGTTTTCTTTGAGGTCTTGTCGTGGACTTGTCTTTTCTTTAGAGGAAGGAGTCTTTCGACTAAAGTAGTCCATGATGTTACTGGAGCGAGGAGGAGAGAAGGGTTTCTCCACAGGTTTGGGAACAGGCGAGAAATAGTTTGTGATCTGCTTGACATCTTTGCGAGATTTCTTGCAAGGCTGTTAAGAGAGAAAACACAAATGGGATGATTTCTGGACATCTAAATAATACAGTTTTGCATTTGTGAGCATAAAAAGGGAATTATAAAGGTGCTTGAAACAACAAAAATAAGTATTCCAAGGTACATAGAAAAGAGATTGAATTAAGTTTTCTTTTATCAGTGGATAAATGTCTCATCATGGGGTACAGATGTTATTTAAGGAAATCTATAAAAACTTTCTCTATATCTTAACATCTTAGTTGAATAAACTTACCGTAAGTCTAGTCAGGATATTTAGAGAAATTCTGGGAAATAAAACATGACTAAAACTAATGTTTAATGTAACATTTCAGCACAATGAAGCACTTTGAACTGCTCTGCCTCTGAAATGTGTGGTACAAATAAACTTGACTAAAATGACTGACTATAACGACTAAAATTTAAAACTACGTTAAACATATTGTCAAAATTAACACTGGCCTCTATACACATGGCATTACAGTTTCATTAAAACCAGTTTGACACTATTTTTTTCAATTACAAAGGATCTTTTGCGTTTATGTTTCGCCAAGCATTGATCAGCTGGAAGCATAACAATCATTACAAAGAAAACTGTGGACTGGACATATAAAAACAAATAAAGCTATTTTCTGCATAAGCACTGTAAAACAAAGCAATTGTAATGATTAAGATAACACTATTTCCAATAATGACAGCTGTATAAATTGTATTGTGATTTCTACCTGAGTGTCAAAGTCCTCAATGACAGAAGCCATAGCCACAACACCAGCCATAATTTCAGGAGACCTGAAAGAAATGTTTAGATTTGTAAACATAACGAGTATTATTTATGGATTTATATGCAGTTTTTAATAAATAGATCTAAAAGGACAGTAATTTATCTGGTAAACAATAGATACTTTTTGACCAGTACACGATCTATTTTGACAACAGCACTCCTAAATACTAATACATCCTTTCAATCTTATTTAAATGTTTGAAGACTATTTTATGAACAAAGTCCACTTAAAATGTATCAAGACTCAGAGAGCTGTTATATAATGCAATGTGAATGTAAATGACAGTGTTAGTGTTTATTTACACCCGTTATTTGGCGGCCAGAAACGCATCTAGTTTGGTTTAAAATAACTGGCGGATTGATACAACAACAGAGAGCTAAAGAAAACTCACCAATATGTTATACCCGTAGCTTGCTGCAACGTCAGGGACTGTTTTCTTATTTGCTACTTTGTGTGTAAATAAAAAAGCAACCGTATCATTCATAGTTCGAAGCAGACGAGTGTTTGTTGTCAGCAGGTTTCACTGTAAAACAACAAGCTAACTAAGTCTCACTTCAGCCCGTCTCTGCGCAGCTCCTGAAAGTCCTCCGAGCATTTTCCAGTTCAGACTCGGGTATCTGAAGGAAGCACGAAGGTCTTCACTTTAATAATTCAGGAGCTGCGGCAAATTGGCGCAGTTTTCTAGACATTTTTCAGCCGCTTCAAAAACGCGCCAGACTGCTGGTGAACGAAAAGCGCCAAATTTACGTGACCTTTCACGAGACAGACTTCGGCCAATCAGAGACAAGAAAAACAGTCCGTCATCTTCTGACGTATTTCACCAACAACAAAGATGGCGTTCTGAGTCTCATTTGATGGATGAAGAATATTCACAGCGACCTCTAATGTAGAGAGGAAGTGGCATAAACATCAAAACAATGACAGAAATCAGTTAAATAAAACAAGACACACAAAGTAAATGAATAAATATATATATATCCTTGATTCAGTTTCTTATTAAGTGTCTAAACCTTTAAATTTCATATAATTGTTTTTAGCATTTATCTGTAGGCATTATAACTTTGTCCATGGATAACATACTCATTATTTAATTCATGATTCATCCATTCAATTACTTAATTGTGCATTGATAATTTATTGGCATGTTTACATAAACCTTGACACATAATCAGAAATTAATGTTTTACTCAAATTCAATTGAAATGATTTGGAAAAAATGTACAAATTATGTATTTGCATAAATTTTCAGTTTAGAAGTAGAAAGAAATAAGCCATACTATTTGCTGATATACATGAAATTCCTTCCCATTATGCTCTTTTTCACATTTCAACAAGATTTGTACATCCTACACAGTTAGACATGTCTGACTTATGTAACTTCATTGAGTGACACTTTTGTAAATTTACATAATTTATGTAGTGATCTGAAAGGGCTTATTAACAATTCTCTGGTGGTGCTAATAACTATATGTTTTTCATAGTTTTGAAGAAGCAGTTATGCTTCTCAAATTAGTAGCACATCGAAAGAACTTCGAAGTGAGAGGTATCTCAGTTCAGAGCCAATTGTTTCATCTGGTTTTTGTCTCCTTCTGATGTTGTGTAATGTTAAATTGCATAAAACATGACAGAGAAGCAGAGCTACCATCAATAACAGTTTCAGCCCTGAGTCTAAAACTCTGATTTATGCCACAAATAAAGTAACAAATCATGAGCAAACATTTTAAATGGGTGAACTACAATATTCAATAATTTAAACCAACAAGCTGATGCGTGTGAAAAATGACTCAGACTTATTGAATAGAAAGTTGAACTGAGTGACAGGAGCACTGAAGCAACAAAAACTATATAGAAAATAAGATTTATAGACAAATTTCATTTTCTATATAGTTTTTGTTGCTCTCTTCAAATTTCAAATTACAGTAGAGCAAATTATCATAATGAGTAAATGTTTGTTTTCCTTTTCGAATTGACCCAGTGGGGTTTATTCTGAGATAATTGATGAAACTAAATGAAAGTAATACGCTAAGGAGTGGACCAATTTTCGCCAATCACATCCTCCTTTAACTTCTACCTCTTTTACTTCACAACTTTTCACCCCATCATCCTCGTCTCCCTTTCCATTCCTTCCATCTCACAAACATGCTTTACTCCTTTTTGCTGTAGACTCTGGAAAATAAAATGAAACTAATTTTCCAGATGATCATGCCCCCACGCTGAGTCTTCAAATCCCAAGCTGTTAGAGTAGAAATGCAGTTATTCTATTCCTCCAGTAGATGGCGCTGTCTGACCATGTTTGACCTTCCTAACCAATCGTCAGTCTCAACACTACCTTTGAACTCTTTTAGGAATAGACAGGGAAAGGCAGGAACAAGCGGAAACGTCGCCAGAGTTTGGAGCCTAATGAAATGGCTGCCTATGCTCATATTTCCAAATTAGGTCAGTGACGTTTTAATAAAACTCTCTGTAAAGTTTATCCTTTCTCTAATTATGGTTTTTTTTAAAAAAATAAACTCTCATTTTGCTGACTGAGTATGTTAAATTCAAAGACTGACTTTGTGCAAGAGTTGGGAGTTGGAGAAAAAGGCGACCTCACCTTTTCTAGTTATTTTTATTTAAGGTTAATTTCGTGTAAATGTTATTGTGGATGTTTTCGCATATAAATGTAGGGTTAAACTAAAATAGTGCATTCTGTGCAGGTCTAAATAAAGTAGGTATTTCTAAACCGTGTCGAATTAGCACCTCATTTCTTTTTACAGCACAAAGCCAACCTGCTACAGAGTTGAGGATTGTGTTGATAGGAGGAAGATTAAATGGAAGTCTAAGTGGTAAAAGCTCAGCTGGAAACTTCATCCTGGGTCAAAATGTTTTTGACACCAGCAGAAGAACAGCTCAGAGTGAAGCGAGGCAGAAGGAAGTGTTCAGCAGACGAGTCACAGTGGTTGATACTCCAGGATGGTGGTGGATTTGGCCTAAAGAAGAAACTCCCAAACTGGATCAGATAGAAATCCAGAACAGTGTCCATCTGTGTCCCCCAGGACCTCATGTCTTTCTGCTGGTCATTCCTGTTGATTTATATTTACCACAGTGGGTCAAAGCATCACTAAAGCAGCACCTGAAACTTTTCAATGTAGATGTTTTCTGTCACACCATCATGCTGATCACTGCAGTCGCTCCATGTAGTGATGAAGAGGTAGAATCCAGAATCAACACAAGTCCAACCCTGAGGTGGATTCTTCAACAATGTGAAGACAGAAAACATTTTCTCAACATCAGTGACAGAGACGATAGAGATCAAGTTAAGATCTTGTTAGAGAAAATTGAGACCCTGATTATAATCAATGGATTCAGACACTGTTCTGTTGACAGAAGACAAGGAGAAGCTCTGAGAAAAGAAATGACAAGTTTGACTGAAAGAGCCTCAAAAAGGTTTAATCAAATGCAGAAACAAAGAAGGAAACTCAGAGAGCTATTTGAAGGTAAGTTGCAAGTTATTTTAGTTCTAATAGACTACAGTGATCCTCAGGCTGTAGATTAGTGGGCCCTGCCAACTTTCAGATGTATCCCTTGTCCTGAAATTAAATTAAGAAATTGCAGCCATATGTACTGAAGCAGAAAGACATCTAAAAGTTGTAGGACACTGGTCCTTGAGGAATACAATTTGAGACCCCTGCTGTAGATGGTTATGCACAATTGAATGATGGAGGACAATAAATCACTCAATTGACCTCTGAAAAATGTTTTCACTTTAATTCTGAGATGATGGCTATGCCTTTGACTGAAGAGATAACACTAAATTTGTTTCTTCTGATGACATGCAGTGGCACACAAATTTAATAAAAAATGTATTGTACCAATGTCATTTTTTACCTTCAAAGTTTTACTTAAACAATAAATTAAAAATTAATCTTCAGCCATATTCAGATATGGTCAGAATTTTCATCTGCCAGGTCAGGAGTCTGTAGTCTTCAGCTCCAGAGCCACAAGAGGCTTTTTAGTTCACTTAATATTAAAGTTGTTTAGCATACATTTTAAATAAAATAATGCACAGAGTTTTGTTTCATCCTCGCCCTCCATGGTAAATTTGATCTAGAACAACCACTGGTCTTCTTTGTTGAAGGAAGTAAATGTTTCAGGATTCACATCTTCTGTGAGAATATCACAAATAACCCTGAGCAATGAAGGGTTGAAGTCTCTCTTTAGGAAATTATTGAGTATCACTTGAAAAAAGGAAGTATCAAATTAGACATAAAATAAAGAAACAGCTTCATTGCCTATTGGTAAAGCACAAACAGAACTGTGTGTCTCTTTCCAGGGAAAGGTTTCAGAAACGGAAAAACAACATAGAGCTCGATAAATTATAACACGTACTGTGTAAAAACTCACTTTTGCTTTTGTGAACAAATTTTTTAACAGCTCACTGGCAAATGTAAAGTAGAAAAAGACACAAGAGTTACTTAAGATGATCATGCAGTAGATTTATCTCAAGTATTATTTGGCCTTTTCCTACAGCTAATAATTATCAGCTGTTTCAGCTTTTCATTTGTTGGAGTCGTCTGTTTTCTGTTGAACTAACCCTACTCTAAATAAAGAAGAGTTAAAAACGTTTTTAATAATTTGTTGCCTTTTCTGTTTCGTTGGTTTAGGTGGAAAAGTCCCTCCAGACCATTTGAAAATAGTGATGATTGGAGATTCACTGGCTGGCAAGAGCTCAGCAGGAAACATCCTGATAAAAAATGCATTTCATGTTAATAAAAATGGAAGAACAACAATGCGCAGTGAAATCAGTCATGGTTTGGTTGAAGGAAGGCGGCTCACAGTGGTCGATTCTCCTGGTTGGTTCTGCATCAACACCCTTCAGGAAACCAGTGATATGGATAAAGTGGAAATAGAGAACAGTGTGAATCTGTGTCCTCCAGGACCACATGCTGTGCTGCTGGTTATTCCTGTGATAATAAACATTGATGAATCATATCTGAGATCTGTTCAGCAACACATGAGTCTGTTTAGAGAAGAAATCTGGACTCACACACTTGTTCTATTTACCTATGGAGACTGGTTAGGAGTGAAGACTGTAGAGGAGCGAATAGAGAGTGATGAAGGTCTGCAGTGGATAGTGAACAAGTGTGAGAACAGGTATCATGTCCTGAACAACAAGGACCACAGTGATAAGACTCAGGTAAAGGAACTACTGGAGAAGATTGAAGAGATGTGGGCAGGAAATGAAGATCCTTACTATGAAGTGGAGCTGGACCGAGCAGCAGAGCTAGAAACCAAGAGAGAGACTGGAGACAAGATGGCCAGAAGATTGAAGACGATCAGTGAGAGAAAGACAAGAGTCCTGAAAGAGCTGATTGGAGGTAAGAAATAAATATTATACATTTTATGGTATAGTCATATAATATGAGTGTCTTAAGATTAAAAGAACATTACAGTAATTTTTGTTTATTTTACAGGTGAGAGCCATCCAGTCACTGACATCAGGATTGTTCTTGTTGGCCAGAAATGTTCAGGGAAAAGTGAAGTTGGAAACATGATTATGTCCAATGAAAAATTTAAAATGACCTCTGAGAGAGCTTGGTTGACAAAGGCAATGCCACATCCTGATACCCAGACTGTAGATGCCCAGTTAGTAAAGTAGATGCAAATATAATTTTTGTTTTTGCTTTTCATCTTTTCAGACCTACCAAGAACATAGAGAAACTTCAACGTGTGTGAAACATGAAGGAAACTTTGCTGGAGTAAAAGTCTCAGTTGTTGAAACTCCAGGCTGGTTCTCAGACCCAACACCACCTGACTGGATCAAAGATGAAGTTCTCCACAGTGTCTCCATGTGTTCTCCTGGACCTCATGTTTTTCTCCTGGTTGTTCCCATCCTCAGATCTTTCACAGAGAAAGATCTCAAAGCTCTGGTGGAGATCATGAAGCCATTAACAGAGAGAGTGTGGAGACACTGCATGGTGGTTTTTACCTGGGGACACTGGCTCAGTGACCTCCCTGTAGAGAATTACATCGTCAGAGAGGGAAAGGAGCTCCAGGAGCTTCTGGAGAAATGTGGGAACAGATACCATGTTCTAAATCCCAATCGATATAGTGATGCTGTTCAAGTCAAAGAGTTGTTCCAAAAAATTATTAATATGGTAAAACAAAACAAAGGATGCTTTACAGCTGAAAGTGAACAAAATACATTTCTCAGTTTCCTTTGGCCACCAAAACAACAGACACTTACAGAAAAGGAATGGAGCAGGAGAGAACAGGAGCTGGTAGAAAGAATGATGAAAGCTTTAGCAATGGAACCAGAAGAACCAACAGAACCTGATGTGAGAACAGCAGAGAGCAAAGAAGGTGGTCCTAACGGTAAGTTTAATGTAATAATGATTTAATGTTGAGTTTACAGTCTTTGTTACATGCTTCTCTTTAATAACACTTCAATGTCTGTTTCAGTGAGTGGAGATGTTGCCTCAGATTATGGGGGCATTTCAGAGAACAGGAGACGACGAGGACATGACCAAGTAGCTGAATGGCCGACTACCAGAGTTAGACCATCAGAGATCAGCTCTGGGATCGGGATCATTTCTTCTTCAAACACTGACGTGGAAAACTTTGACGACAGTTCTGAAATCAGAGAATATGCAAATTCAAAAAAATAAAGTATTCACCTATCTATTGGGTTTCTTCTGGAAAAAGAAGCAAATATTTAAAAAAAAGTATTTGCTTTACCTAATAAAGAAACAGCTGACATTTACTGATGTTAACATGGTGAAATTCAGTAAGTTTTTATATTCTTGTGATATACGAGTCTTTCAGAAATCACCTTAAATATTTACAATAGTTTTTATTACGTTATCCGATGTTATCCTATTTTCTTTTACGATGCTTAGCATTTGTAAATGTTTACTTTGTCTTTTTAAACCAACTTTAGAGAATAAATGTCATGATTAGTTGATTGTATTCAAGAGAATACATGTCAGTAACAACATCCTTTATTTGTTTATGACTGGTTACGTAAAGGTATTACTTATCCATCAATGTATATACTAGACTATTATGTTTTGTACCTTCCATCAGATTTCCATTTGGTCTTTAACATATTCACCTATATCTGAATATGTTGTGCAAATGTTCAAACATTAACATTCAGAATATCACTATGCTTCAGTATGTGATCATTACGTGAATACAGGGTTTGTTTTTCATAAAGAAAAAAAAACGTGGAGCTTATTCTGACATCAGCTTTAGAGACGTTTCAATCTGCTTAAATTGGGAGTAAGATTTTTTTCAAGTAAGTTTTGAATTTTTAAGCTCAAATTTCCCAATTGTAAATGACAATGTACTTATATAGCATCATTATGAGAAAAGAACAGGTGTGATATAATTTTTATTTTATTTATTTATGTATTTATTTATTTATTGGTCTGATACAAACTCTTAACAGCGGAATTATGATTCCTAATTATTATGAGTCTTTGTTCTTAGGGACCTGAATTACATTTACTAGTTAGTTGAATTCACTATTCTGTTGAATAGACCGTTCCACTGATTCATTTGGCGTGCTGCTGTTGAAGCGATTGGGCGATGGTGATGGGGGTTTGTCCTGCAATTGGTGGATTGCTGTCATTGTGTTTGTGTGCGTGTTATGTTATTGCCTGAAGATAAATGTGGTTCAGTTTCATTGTTTATGTTTAACCAATAAAAGGTTAAAATCATGAAAAACATTGGGTTTGATGCTTCCTGGTCTAAATAACACGTAATGAAGTCAGGTTTCAGTGTATTTAGCAGCAGGGAGGAGCTTTCATGCCACTTTC
The DNA here is from genome assembly GCF_051168715.1 of Poecilia mexicana. Lineage (NCBI taxonomy): Eukaryota > Metazoa > Chordata > Actinopteri > Cyprinodontiformes > Poeciliidae > Poecilia > Poecilia mexicana. The sequence goes on along the minus strand of NW_028263377.1, from coordinate 13,569,138 downwards.
GTTTTTGTACATGTTGACTCGTGCGTAAAAAACTTTGAACTTGTTTTGATTTTAGATTCTAACTTTTCTTAACTACGTCATATGGAGTGACTGCAGTGAAATGTGTGACTGAAGACATTGGAAATGAAAAGTTTTCTAAGTTATAGTTTGCGAAAGAGAGGTGCGCTTTGCTTTATCAAGAAATGATAACATTTAATTTTCCATTACAGTACAAAGGTCATCTTTGTTATCATTGACCTGTGTACTGCAATTAAATATTTTATGTTTTGCTTTTTGCATACAGTGGAAAACTACCATCACAAGATGTTTTACTTCAAGATCTTCTGACCTTTTCAACCTCCCCACCCCCCCCCCCACACACACACACAGGAGGAAGGGCTGTCCTGGTTTCACACCAATGAGGAAGGCTTCAACACTGGCTTGCATCTTTGACATAATGATAAGAAGACGAACAATAAAAATTAACAATATATAGCACAGCTACATTCAGATAGCAAACTAGGCCAATGAGAAAGTGCTTCTACAAAGAAGTAGGATCATTAGAATAACCACATACCTGCACATATCTGAAAACATGGTCCACAGTTTGACATGAACTGTTTTGGATTCTTCTTGTGACCTTTGGATGTAGGTCGAAGCACATGAACCAACAGAAGAATGCCTGGTTTTTCCAGCCTGGAGGAACAACAGGATAAAAAGCAGACACATTAGGATAATAAAAAAACATTTTAAAGAGAAGAGTGAGCAAAACTAACCATACCCACCTGTGTATGTCACTATCACAGTCATTCAAAATACTTAGTCCACCCGGTTTAGCCTGGAAAGCATTTCTCACCACCTACAACATAAAGCATGGTGTATACGACTGTTTAATACAGGGGTGCTCACGTCCAGTCCTCGAGAGCTACCATCCTGCAACTTTTAGATGCATCTTGACTCCAACAGACCAGGATCAGCTCTGATCAGACCTGCTAACCAGCCATTCATTTGACTCAGGTGTGTTAATTGGAGCAGGGAAGCATCTGAAAGTTGCAGGATGGCAGCTGTCAAGGAGTGGCCTTGAGCTCCCCTGTACTGAACAGTCGTACCGCGATATCCAAACAAATAAACTTACGTTAAGTATAAGTTGATACTTTGTGCAAATAGAAATTTAATGTATTCATAAAAAATAATCAAAAACATGATGATTTTAACATGGAACTTACCTTGTTATGATAAGCTCCAGACAAGACGCCATACTGCTGCCTCCGCTCTATGTGACGTTGGTCACATTGGTGTGTGTGGAACGTGTTTTTAAACTAAGTGGCCAGTATGGTAAAGTTGTACCTTTGATGCATTAAGTTAATTTTTCAGTGCGTAACCACTTTTGTAAATGTTGCCATGCCTGAGTTGTTTGGGATTAAACTAATACAATATTATTTTTTCTAAATCAACACTGCTTAATTACAACATAATGCAAACTCTTGAGCTTTTATTTAATAAAATCTATCACTTTGATGGCTAACACAAACAAGTCATACTGAAAACCTGGAAAACTTTAACTAAAAAGAGAAATACTAAGGGTAAGGATGAACTAACACATGAAAAAATAAAACAAAATTAGATTACTGGAAGATCTGAGAAAACAACATGGCAACCCAGGATTTGTTGTACTTTGAAAGAGTATATAATTTGCAGAAACAAGTGAGCAGGTGGTAAAATGGGAAAGTAGCTGGTGACATCTTGAAAATCTGGAAATAACAAGGCTTTTATTGTTAAAACTCGAAGTGATTTTTAGGAAGAACAGGAATGGAGTGAGGTCCAGTTTATTTAAAAAAACATCAGAAATTAACCAGTTGAAGTTTCTATGGCTCAATGACCGCCTCACAGGCATGTGATGTTATTAATGAAAATGTCTAATCCAGTAAATGACTTTTCTTTTTCTGTATTCATTTTTGTATTGGATTGGTGATTCAGAAAGAAAAACAACCTTTTAACTTTAGCTAAAGGTAATAGGAGATGATGAATCACTTTTAATGCTATAATTGTACGATCCTTTTATATGTTTGCTCCACTTCATAAGTTATAAATGAAGAAAGACTTTCCCTCAGTTTAGGACATAATATATCTAATTAGTGGCTTTTTTTATAAGAGAAAATGCTCTGTTAATTTTTTATAATTAACATGAAGAATATAACATTTATTTGCATTTATTATACATTTATTTCTGACTTTCAGAAATTGACTTAATAATCAAACAGCCTTCATGTTTTCTTTATTCAGTGATGATTTCTAAGTGCAAAGAGTGATACATTTTTTGCCATTCTGATCTGTTCCTGTTTGCTTCACACAAATAGTAAAATCCCTGTGTTTTTTGGGTTTGTTTCTGATTGAATGGACTCATCTTGGAAAATTGATAAATCTTTTGTTGGGCAATAAATGTTCTCACACTAATGAAAAAGAAACATTTAGTTCAAGAATATCATTTACTCCCCTTGATACAATTTCTATCTTAAATCTTAAAAGCGTGTGCGCTGTTCTTTATAATTTCTTCCCAACATTGTGTTAGGTTTGATGAGTCTTAATTATCTTTTTCCTAGCAGATAAGTCTTATTACATACTGCTGGAGGGTGACATGTAGCTGTAATCAAACAAAGTCAAGTGAAACATACAATAAATGGCAGCCAAGAAAAGGAACAGATGTAAAGGAAGTAGGGTGTGAAACAAGAAGTTTGATTCCAAACCATAAATAGAGGAATTCAAGATATGTTTCCATTGTTTTCTGTACATCCTCCCAAGAACATTTGACCTCAGATGTAAGAAAATGATCATAATGCAACTATTAGACACTTCCTCAATATAGTACTCGCATCATAGTGCTTGTTGTACGTATACGGCTGGTATTTTTTATGAAGTACACGACTGCGACTGGTGTAAGCACAATTATCAAGAGATGCAGGATTCAAGAAGAGACGAAACACCAAAAAAGCTGACGAAGTAGATTCATACTAACGGTTCAATAAAGGAAGCAGGACTTAAAACAGAAAAGAAATGGAAGTAAATTAAAACCGAGATAAGACTAATGGAAGCAAAAAACACAAAACATTAGTAAACTCATTAGGTATGACATTAACATGTTTCACTTCACAAAGGGATTTTAATAGACTGAGGTGAAATTTAAAATATTAGAAAGGCATTTTTGATTAAACTAAAGCTGGATATCCACTGATGGTATTTTTTTTCTCAAACTGATTAGGAGATGTTATAATTATATCTGCAGCTTTTATTGTCTGTAATGTACAACAAACTAGAGGTATGTTTCCATACTAGAGGTATGTATCCATACCTCTAGTATGGAAACTAGAGGTATATGCCACATTATGACACATGCACACATAAACGACTGTGTGTTTCATTTATGTGTGCATGTGTCATAATGCGGCATATGTTTTTTGTGTACAAGTCATAACTGCATAACTACATTTACTTCCTCTTAGTGAAGCAGATGACCTCTGCACAGCAGTGAAGCTCTGCCTCTGTCGCGTTTTACTGCTGAGGAAACATGAACGCTTACAATTTTCTGTTTGCTTTGTTTGTATGCCTTGGAAATCCAGGTGAGTTTGAATAATTTAACCTTTCTGTGTTTATTTAAAGGCTTGGCGTAATAATTAATTTAAAAAGTATTAAAAATGATTTCTCTCATTTCTCTGCAGTTTTTTCAGAGGAAGATTTTTACCAAATCAAAGCATGTTGTTCATTCAGTGGTCCAAACTTTGACAGTATTGAACACATCCTTACAGCCAGTTTTAACAAACAAACGATGATGGAGTACAACAGCACAAGGGGAAACTCGATTGGATTTACAAATTATTCAATTGTGGCTTCACGGTTATGGAACAAAGACCCTTTGGATCGCTTTGAAAGAGCAACGGAAATGAGGCTAATGTGTTACGGGAACCAAGAATACATACAAGCCATCAGTAAGAGCAATTATTTTTTAACAATATGAAGCTTGTTTTCAGTTTTACTTTATATACCAATATGGGGCTGAGACTGTGATGTTATGTATCCCCATTTAACGGCAATGTACAGAAGAACTTTTTGTACTTTAACAAATATGTTTATATTTCTACATGACATCAAGTAAAAAAAAATCATAATGGATTCATTAACTTTTGTGTCAATTTCTGTGTAGATTTTTAAGAAAATGTTTCTATGTTCACAATGACTTGGCTATGATATTATGCACCACATTGAACACTATAGAAAAGTAAAAGTTAAGAAATCGTAAATAATAACCCATTTTCTCTAGGAAACCTGTCGACAACGCCCACCATGAGGCTAAAATCAGTGAAACAGCCAGACGGTCGACATCCAGCCATGCTTGTGTGCAGTGCCTATAACTTTTACCCAAAGCAAATTAAAATAATCTGGCTGCGAAATGACCAAGAAGTGACTGAAGGGGTCAGTAACACAGATGCCATCCCAGTTGGAGAATTGTACTACCAGTTTCATTCTTACCTTGAGTACACACCGACTTCAGGAGAAAAAATCAGCTGCATGGTTGAACACATCATCCTGTCGGAGCCAAGGATCATTGTTTGGAGTAAGTTTGTTATTGTCATGCAGATACGGACATGGAAATAATTCAATATATGATGTTTACTCTCTCTTTCCCCCGTTTCAGACGACTCACTTCCTGAAGGAGAAAAATATAAGATTATTGTTGGACTGTGTGGACTGATAATTGGTTTGGTTATCTTTATCTCTGGATTTATTTACCACAGGAAAAAGTCTGCTGTATATAACTCTGTCCGCCAAGGTGAGGAGATGTAAACACATCAGAAAATCTAAACTACATAAAAACCTAAAATGTTATGGTACATCTATTATTAATGAAATTTGTCTTTCCTTTAACAGAATGAGCTCTGATTCCTGTGGAGGTCATTCCTGGATTGCCTTTTAGTAGAACAAACAAAAACAAATAAAAAAAACCCTCAAGTCCTCCAAGATGCTCTACTTATGCAACCTGTGAATGTATCTGAGCCTTTTAATTCTAGGAAATAGTGCACAAATTTTATATTTCTTATAGTTATTGACAGACATTTGTTATTTGTGTGGTGCTTTTTTGACTTTTCTATAGCTGGACATGATTAAGATATTTTTTGTTTTTATTTTTTTTCTGTATGACTTATTGAGCAGCACTGTAGCACATTTTGTACCACTACTGCCTTGCAGGAAACATTTGCTTGGTTCAATTCCTGCATGAAGTTTACTGGTTCTCACTCTCATGCTCCATCTTTCTCTCTCACTCCAAAAACTGTGGAAGATTATTTGGTTTCTAACTTTTCCATAGTTATGACAATTCACCCAGTGACCAATGGTCATAGTCACCTCATAGCTGGAGCCCTACATGGATAAAATGGATGGATGGAAATGTCTAGTATAGTCACCAGTACATCACTACTGTTATAAAAACTGCTTCTTAAAACTGCTTTCAAGCCAACAATGAAGAAAATGTGAAGAAATTGTTTATCTGTTTAATCTCACAATAAATTATTATGAAGAAAAGACTCCATGTGGGTAACTTTTACTATATATGACAGACATGTTACTATATATACATGTCTGTTATATATATATATATATATATATATATATATATATATATATATATATATATATATATATATATATATATATATATATAATTTTTTTTTATTTTTTTACTTGATGTCATTTTAGCAATATGTATTTATATACATGTTGCTAAAACTGTCACCATGTCATGACATTATAATCTGAGACAGATAATCTGTGAAGATTGAGTTAGCCCCAGTGCTTGTAAACACAACCAATCAGAGCCAGGAGAAGAATCTTAGCGCTGTCAATCATGCTTGAGTATGTGCTGTTCAATGTACCAAAGGCAGACAAACAACTTACTGTTCCTGGAAAACTGTTTATCCACCAACATACAACATGTTTATGTTAACTAGCTTGAGCATTCATAGCAGGTTGTTTGGATGGAGTAGCTGTAGCGTAAAGTGAGGGGGAGGGTGTCAGCTTGTCAGCAATAGTGATTGACAGCACTGAGACACTTGGTTGTTTCTGACTGGACGTAGTGCATTTCTGCAGAAGAGGGAAAAAACAGAGGTGCTAAATTTTTTTCACGGATTATCTGTCTCATACTGTCACGACAGAGCAGTCCAACTTCATGGCATTAAACTGGGGTTTAATAACATATGTCATATGACAAACATTAACAATTGGGTAAAAACTTAAAACGTCAACACAGTTCATGTCTCCAGCAAGCAATCATGTCTCAGCAGCCAAGAGCCCAGACCGTCTGCAAGAAACAAAGTGCAGCACAGGGGGAAGGTTTAAAACCAGGTTAGGAAAACCACAGCAACCAGAAAATTTTAAACATGAAACAGAAAATAACACAACATGAGAATGACCCATGAATAACAGGAACCAGGCAGAAAGCAGATCAAACCTCAAGAGAAAGCAGATATTTTTAACAGTAAAACTAAAGGTGTATAGAGAAAAACATTAATTAAACACAACAAACAGAATTAGAATTTAAATATATAAAAATACCTAAAGTACAAGATGTAAGAACTATGAATTAGGAAGCAAATAAATGCGAACAAAACAAATTAATCAAAAATGTTTTAAAGTAAATAAATATACTTAACACCCCTAAACAGAAATAATATGTTGTGTACAAATGTTGGGTTAAAAAAATTCAACTCAATCCAGTTCATTCTAATTCACCAAAAAAGAAAAACTTTCTCAAAATACTTTACATTCAATTCAGCTATGTAAAAAAAATTCAAACTTCAGAATCTCAACAAGAAACTTAATTCATACTTTAGTAAACAATCAGTGAATTTATACTGCATGAATTACCGAGAAATACAAAGTTTCTCTTGGAACAATTTCTAAATTTCTCTTGACATTTCGCAGAATAGCTCAACGGGACTTTTGTTGACCCAGCTTCCTCCTCAGCCAAAGGTTTTTAGTTCACACTCAGGAATGAGGAAGCTCTTGCCTGCAGGAACCCGAGTCCGTCTGGTGAAATCACGTTTTCACTGCATGTTTAGAACAAAGCGACTGAGAGTCATGATGGGACGCCACTGGAGATTAAACAATCTGAGCTCCGTACTTCTCCTGCTTTTCTTTGGGACACGTTTCGTCGGTGCTGCAGGTAAGTAACCAGCATACAGTTGCTTTACCTGCTATGTTTTGTGTTTTTAAAATAAGCACTGGCTGCTGTGGTTGCTAGAATAAATCAGTAAAACAAAAAATCGTAAACATAAAGTAAACATGTAAACAGTTTTACTGACCAAACAGTAATTACAAAGGTGTTGAATTGTAAAAATAATCTGATTGCCCCATAATTGTCCAGAAAAATAGTGATTTAAAATGGTTATTTTGGTAATAAATATAGTAAATATAACAAACTTCTTCTGATGTATTATCTTGATAATGTTATTATATATTTACTTGCAGTAAGATTTATTACTTGTACATTCATTTTAATGTGGCCTTACTGGAGGTAACAACTAAAACTGTTAAAATGCCAGTATAACAATTTTTATTAATATTTTCTGTAAACAAAATTTAAATTTACTTGAAATATTATTATAACATCTAACAACAAAAAAAAAACATTTATCATTTACATGCAATGATAAAAAACCAAGGGAAGCCACATATTAATTCTAAAAAATAATAAGAATGCCTTTCCACTTTCATGGCTTTGATATATTTTCATATCACTGAATTTTTTTGTCTTGATTTCACAGAATTTCACCAAGTTTCGTTTCAGTGTGTTTAACTTTTTTATGTTAATTTTCACTCTTAATCTTTTTATTATAGGAGGTCACCAACTTTGTTTTACCTATGGATGTTTTGACTCCAGTGACACCCAGCTCTACGTGACTTTGGACGATGATGAAATATTTTATGCAGATTATAAAAACAACGCTAGTGTCTGGGATGAGAAAATAGCAACTTTGAAATATAGATATACATCCACTGCACGTGAATATGTAGAAATATGCCGAACCGTGTGCAATAAAGACATACATCGATGGAAACCGGACCCAGACGTCAGAAGGACTAAAGGTAGGTAAACCTCAGTTTTAATTTGTTACTATTGAACAAAGTTTCTCCAGAATCACAAAACAAGCTTATAATGAATATCGTCCCAATTTATTTTTTTAGATCCACCAGAAGTGATTATTTACACCAAAGACGAAGTGATTGAAGATGTAGAGAACAGTCTTGTGTGTTTTGCCAACAACTTTTTCCCACCTGCCATCGACATCAGGTGGACCAAGAATGACAAAGAGGTGGCAGTGGAAGATCCCTTCATCAAAACTATTTCCAACTCTGACGGGACGTTTCATGTCTTCTCCTACCTGAACTTTGTTCCAAAGCAAGGAGACATTTACAGCTGCACTGTGGAACATGAAGCCCTGGAGGAACCCAAGACCAGGTTTTGGGGTGAGAAAGTCTTTTTTTCTGTAGCTTCAAAACTTTAATTGTCTCTACTGGTGGTGTAGCTTGAATTTCAAATATTTTTTCTTTCTCTTTTTCTTTAGATGTTGAAACAGAGGAGATGAGTGTGGGTCCAACCATCTTCTGTGCACTTGGTCTGACTCTTGGGCTGCTTGGAATTGCTGCAGGAACTTTCTTTTTTGTGAAAGGAAACCAGTATTGTGACACCCCAGACATTGCTGCTTAATGGATACAAGAGTAGCTTCCTTTTTGACTTTATTTGCATGGAATAATCTTTAGGCACTTTCAGGTTTTACAAGCAGGTATTTTGGGCATATGTTATGTTGGTGTAACAAGAGGAAGTTTGTAAATGTTTGTGTTAGCTTAAATTACTTCCAGTAAAATGACACACTAGGGTTTAAATGTCTTCCCTCAATATAACACTACCATGCAGATGTGTTGCATCTGTATATGTCTGATCAGAATGCAGCGTCAGTAACTTATTCAACAAGGAAATCATTTAAAATTAAAAATTCCTGTTTTCTATATGCTGTTTGACTGCTGTATTCCTTAAGTCTACTGTTAAAGAAGAATTTAGATAATAATAATAATAATAATAATAATAATAATAATAATATAATTATTATAATAATTATATTAGATTATAATATATTTTAAGAAAACCTCTGGCTCAATCTTCTTCACACGCTCTACCGGCGGGCCGAAGTGAAGCCACACAGAAAACAACAATCAGCGTCGACGTCACAGAATTTCAGAGTTTAATCCAATGGACTCTTTGCACCTCAGCTTCCGCGTTCGGGGAAAAGCGGCTCGATTGTTTCCGATCCAATACAGATATTATTTACACTCGGTGCTTGCAATGCTTGGCCAAGGTTTGTACATCGATCCGAAGCCCCAACAAGTCAGCTGGAGAAAGGTTTTAAGATGTACGCCTCGTTATACATTCACTGATACGAAGGCTAACATTAACCTTAGCTTATGCTAGTAGGCAATATTATCGGACATTGTTCTTGTAAAAATGTGCTATTTAAGTATCTAAACATTCTAACGGACAATGTATTTATCTCATTTTCAAGTCGTTAGTGTCAGAGACTAACGGGGGAGATTACGGTTCGGGCTTTTAGCTTCCGAAGCCTGAACTATGAGGCTTGTTGTAGCCTCAAGAGATGGGCTAGCCACCAGAGTTGCGCTTAACAGTAGCGCAACTCAGCTGTTCAGGTTCAAAGTTGCTGCTTTTAGAAAAATATGACTGTGTCCCTTAATGTATCCGTGTTATTTCGTTTTATTACCTTTGCAAGTTTCTTGTGAAGAGCTCAGGACGGTGTTTACAGCAGTATGTACAGGCGGATCAATTGCTGGGCTGTCTGGCTCTGGTCTGCTCTCTCGTTCCCATAAACTCTTTCAGGCTGAATATAGAAGTGATTCCATGGAAATAACTCAGGGAGGCTCCTTTATTTACCATCCGTATCCCCGGTAGTTTTAGGTTGATCCGGAGTGAAGTGAAAGCTGCAAACTTTGCTGTGCGGCGTTAGCTTCAACTGGTAGCGACAGATATTTACAAGCCATCTTCTAAATTCAGGATCGCTTGGAGATTAATGAAAACTTAAAAGCCCATTATATTAGGAAGACAACAATGACCTTCGTAGGTTATAAAAACCAGGAGCTCAAGTGGGAGGTGTCAAGTTAAAACAGCAAATGGTACACTTTTAAATGCATTTCCCATCTCCATCCAACTGGCACGTTCCATACAAATAATCAAGCGCACCCATCTCTTTCACTTCTCAAACTCAGCAGCCAAATCTATAAGGTAACTTGGCACACCTGTGCTCACAATGATCTCTTTTCAGACAAAGATCCTCAACTGAAAGCTTTCTCAAAGACACCACAGGTTTTCAACCTACTCTGTGGCTAAAAAATAGGAATAAATAGGAAAATCTCAGTTGAATGTAAATAGTAATTTTTGTCACATATAGATGTAACTGTGTATCGGTCTGTGTGCTGAAGCTCATGAAATGCATGTGTGAGGAACTTTGACTGTCAGTGATTAACTCTTAACAGGTCAGGATTCATGATTATTACATGACAACGTGTGTAGACAATCAGTACTACAGTTATTAAATGAATATTGTGGAAAAATTATCAAAAGTCTGGTACGAAGACTGATAATAATCAAAACATAAGTTTATGCATAAGAGACAAAAAAAGAGGATCACGCTCTGTGCATCAGTGGTTTTGATCTTATTAATAGAGCAATTTGTCTCTCTATCTTTGTCAGAGAACTTTGTGGAAGAAAGTTGTGATTTCTGATACAGACCTGGAACAAACCAGATTTGTGATTAGATTATCGACAAACAGTAAATTAACACTCAGTGATGAGGTTGAAAGGGTCAGAAGAGCTTATAAAACATGTTGTGACAGTAGTTTTCCACTGTATGCACAAAGCACAACATAAAACTTTCAATTACAGTACAAAGGTCAACGATAACAACCCCAACACATTTCTTGACAAAGCTCCCTCTCTGTCATAAACTATAACTTGGAGAACTTTTCAGTTTCAATGTTTTCAGTCACACATTTCACTGCAGTCGCTCCATGTTGTGAAGAAAAGTTATAATCTAATATCAAAACAAGATCAACTCTGTGGTTTATTCCTGTTGGACTCCAATTTCACCAGGGAGCCAAATGAACTGCATCTCCCAGCATTCAAAGCGAGCACTGGATAAAAGTTTGACTAATCTGTTCTGACTTTTTATCCCAGATTGTTGTTTTTTTTCCTCTTTTTTTCTTTTTTGCTGTGGCTCTAATCCTTTTCCGTTCACACATGTGAACTGAATCCATTCAAATGTGTAGAGATAAAATAAGTGCTAATTGTTGAAAGAATACCCACAAAAAGTCAGAATTCTGAGATTAAAGTCTGAATTATTATGTTTTTGGCCCTAATCCTCTTCCGTACCTCATGCACCACTTTTTCCTGATGTCCAAACATACCCAGTTGTCCCTTCAGACTACAAAAAGCGCCCCCTTGTGTTACGGTGGACAGAGGAAACATTAAATGAAAAACAATGTGTATAGCCATTTAAAAAGTTTAAAGTTGAAACTATGAGATATAATAGATCAAAACAAACTAATAATTAAACAAATGAAGGTAAAAAATAATTAAATTAAATAAATGTAAATGTTTATTTACTGAACCAAATTTGGAGGGTAAATAATAAATAGTTGCTTGAACTGTATTCAAGAGTGAATCAACAATAACATCTATTTTTAATTTGTTATTGGTTACATAAGAGTCTTCTCCATCAATGCATAAGCTTCACACTGTATACTTTGCTTTAGTTATGCTTTGTACCTTCTGCTAGATTTTCATTTCGCCATATCAGAGTGTGTTGCTCAAATGCTTAAAACATTAATTTCTGGAAGTTACACGGCATTTAAATGTTAAACAGTAAAGTGTTTTTTTGTTGTTGCTTTTTTAATGAAGCAGGAAGGAGGAGATATTTCTTTACAGTTAAGATGTTTCAATATTCTTGAGGTGGGACTTTGAGTGAGTTTTTCTAACTAGAGATTTTTCAGATTTTAGTCTTTTTGTGACACTTTTGACTTCCCATTTATTCCAGCAGGTCAATCCAGACAGTCAGATTCAAATTCCAGCTGGCAGAGAATGTCTTGTTATAAATACATTTAATGGCCTTAAATCAGAAAATTAAATGTGTGAGTGCAGAAAAATTGTGTCTGAAAGCATTTTAGATGTTTATTCTGTCACTTTTTAAAATGATTTTGCTGTTCCTGTCAACACTTCATGATGTCTGTTGAGATGCTTGTTGTTCTATATTTTCCACCAGAGCAACAACCTGATGAGGTTTCTTTACTTTTCTTTCTGAACAGATCGTGCCTCTTTATCATCAATTGATCTCTTGATCATCAATCTAAAATGTTACATTTGTTTTATCAGGTATTATCTAGAGATCTGGTACATAAGACTTAATCCCTTCAAACATCCAAGTTTGCTGGACATCAGCTGTTGCCTTTTTCATTCCTTCATGTCTGGTGACTTTGTTCTCCAATTGTCTATATTAGCCATTTTGTCTGTCTTTGTGATTCTCCCATATATAAATATATGTCAAAAAACAAAAAGTTAAATACATAAGATTATTATTTGGTCATATATGTTTGCTTTTATTTATGTAAAATAAATGTGATATTGTTTTATTCTGATGCCTCAAAAAGAAGGGATGTGGATCTTAATGTTTGATCTGTTATTAATATTTATGTTCTGTTATTAATATTTATGTTCTGTTATTAATATTTATGTTCTGTTATTAATATTTATGTTATAGAGCAAGAACATTTTTAGCATCAACTTATTATTGTCCCTGTGAGGAAATTTGCCTTGCAGTCAGATGAAAAACATAAAACACACAATCATAAGAATAAGCAATTTATAAAGGTTGTTAAAACAGTAAATATATCTCAAGGGAAAACATCAGTATAAATACCCATTGAAACGTCGCACTAAAATAACAATCATATTCAATCACTTTTAATCAAAGAGCTTTTCCACCTGCTGGTTCTTGCTTTCTGCTGTCTGAAACTCTTTCCAGATGACAGCAGCTCAGATTCACAATTAAGTAATAAAAGGAAGGGAGAATGTATTTTTTGTTTTCTCCCTGTTGTTAAAAATGTTTTTGCTATATCAAGTAATTTAGTCCCAATAGTTTTGCTGGTCACTTCAATCAATTGTTTTGTTCCTTTTTGTCTCCTTTTGATAGATTGTCTAATAAGAAATTACATAAAACATGGCAGAGAAGAAGCATTAGGGCCTTTGAGTAGCAATAGCCCTGAGTCTAAAACTCTGATTTATGCTGCAAAAAAGTTCTAATATTTTCAGTGAGAATTTTAAATGGGTAAAGTCTAAAACTCAAAAATTTAAAGCAGCAAACTGATGTGAAAAAAATGACAGACTCAGAGTTTGAATAGAAAATTGATCAACAACTGAGTGACAGGAGCAGCTAAAATAGCAGAACCTCATGACAAAAAGACGAATAGTTTAGTCAACATAAAGAGTTGCTACTTCTTTAAATTGTTCATTTCAAATCACTTCTTAATGTTGCAGCATTAGACAGTCAAAATTCTTCCAATTATTTATGTACTTTTTCTTTGACCTACTGGTTTTTACAGTAATTCATTAAAACCTATTTGTTTATTGATTTAAGTTTCAGTTTTATTGCAAATCAGTTTTATAAATTGTAATGTAGTTGTTTTCATTTAATATTTTTTCTGTTGTATTTTTATTGTTTTAAACTTTGTCATGTGTTATAATGGTTGGTGTAAATTGTGAAGCACCTTGATCAATTGCTGTTTTAGATTTCCTACACAAAGAAATGTGATACTGACAGTTTAGGTTGTCAGAGTAGAAACGCAGTGATTCTAGTCCTCCAGTAGATGGCGAACTCTGACTATGTTTAACTTTATCAACCAACCGACAATCAAAACATCAACCTTTGCACTCTGCTTTAATTTACGAACAAGTTTTGTTGGAACAGACAAGTAGAGACGTCGACAGAGTGAATCTAACAAAATGGCTGCTTCAACTGACATTTGCAACTCAGGTTTGTGACGTTTTTATAAAACTTTCCGTAAATGTTGTCTATCTTGGAGTATTGTTTTATAAACTTTGATTTTAGTGGCTGAATATGTTGAATTTCAAGACTTTGACTTTATGTAAGAGATGGGAGTTGGACAAAATGTCTCCTCCTGCTTTTCTAGTTATTTTTGTTTAAGATTTATTTTAAATGTAATTGTGTGTATAAATGTTATTGATATTTTCTTTATTAGAAAAGTGTTCCAATAGGAATATACAGTTGACTTAGAATGTATATTTTGTGCTGGTATAAACAAAGTAGATGTTTCCGAACTGCATTCTAATGACCCCTTCTCCTTACAGCACAAAGTCATCCTGCTACAGAGTTGAGGATTGTGTTGATTGGAGGAAGATTTAATGACCGTCCCAGGGGTAAAAGTTCAGCTGGAAACTTCATCCTGGGTCAAAATGTTTTTGACACCAGCAGAAGAACAGCTCAGAGTGAAGCGAAGCAGCAGGAAGTGTTTGGCAGACGAGTCACGGTGGTTGATACTCCAGGATGGTGGTGGAAAGGGCCAAGAGAAGAAACTCCAAAACTGGATCAGATAGAAATCCAGAACAGTGTCCATCTGTGTCCCCCAGGACCTCATGTCTTTCTTCTGGTCATTCCCGTTGGTTCAAATGTATGTCAGGAATTCAAATCATCACTAAAGCAACATTTGGAGCTTTTCAATGCAGATGTTTTCAGTCACACCATCGTGGTGATCACTGCAGTCGATCCATATAGTGATGAAGTGATTGAATCCACTCTCAAAAGAATACCAGCTATGCACAGGATTCTTCAACAATGTGGAAACAGAAACCATTTTCTCAATATCAGGAACAGAGAAGATAGAGATCAAGTCAAGAAACTTTTAGAGAAAATTGAGACCCTGATTACAAACAATGGAGGCAGACACTATTGTGTTGACAGAAGTCAAGGAGAAACTCTGAGAAAAGAAATGAGAGATTTGACTGAAAGAGCCTCAAAAAGGTTTGATCAAGTCCAGAAACAAAGAAAGAAACTCAAGGAGCTGATTGAAGGTAGGTTATAAGCAGTGGTGGGAAGTGTACTTAAGTACAATTTTCGTGTATCTGTACTTTACTTAAGTAGATTTAATAATGGGTACTTTCTACTTTTACTCCACTACATTTTACAGTAAGTATCTGTACTTTCTACTTCACTACATTTCTACAAAACTGTCGCGTTACTCGTTACATCCAAGTCGCGTTGCTCTTTTTGTCCGTTAAAATGTGAAGTTCAGGGTCTTAAGGTGGCGCCGTAAAATCCGAGCAATAACATGACTTAGTGTCTGTTGTCAACCATCGCCTCCACCTTTACTCGCACGCGGAGCTCCAGACATGCGCAGTGGTTTCCTTTGAGCGGGAGAAGATGTCTGTCTGATCATCAGTCATATAATAGCGCTGCATAAACCATAAGATATGGCGACATGTAAAATAAGCAGCGCTTCGCTTTCACAGACGGTGGGGACTTTGTCCAACTTTTAGTGTCACTTCGAAGGAAAGCTTAAAGAAAGGTAAGATCTGTGGACGTGATGCTAGCAAAGCTAGCTGTACTGAGACACATATGTTGCATCTGCGATGAAAAAAAGTTGTCACTCATGCACTGAATTATTGTGTGGAGGTGTTGACTGAGGTGTCACAATATGGGACAACGCTGTGACCAAAATCTGCATTGATATGACATTCAGGAACAATCCGATTCTTCTGGACGGATCTTTACTGATTAAATTTATTTCAGCTCTAAGTATTTAATATCTAGGTGTTTGGATGTTTCAGATCAAATTGAGAAGCAATTTTGATAGCTAAAACTTAATTTTTTTGTGTCACGTAGCACAGGGTGGTGGTCTTGACTTGGTCTTGGGTAGGTGGTCTTGACTACAACTCTGCTACGTAGCTCCGAGTCCTCGGTTCCATGTCCTCCCCCATCCACCTTCTTTCCATTCCCTTTCTGTTGGATTTCTTTAAAAATAAATGCCACTAGTGGCAAAAAAAAGTTAATGCTATGTTGGGACCGGAGACAAATGTTTCCATCCCTGAAAATATGATGCATAGAATCACATATCTAAGTCTAAACTATGTTACAGAGAGTAAACATAATAAAAACATGCTTTATCTGTGGCATTGTTAATTAAAATGCCACATTTCTAATGTATTAAAATTAATTACGATTGGCTCACTTAATGATATTGTATTAGGGGTTAGGTAATGCATTCAACAAGTACTTTTACTTTTAATACTTAAGTATTTTTAAAAGCCAGTACTTCTTTACTTTTACTTAAATAAAATATTAATGTGGTACTTTTACTTGAGTACATTTTTGTCTGTTTATTTGTACTTTTACTTAAGTACATTTTTTGAGTACTTTCTCCTCCACTGGTTATAAGTTACTTTATTTCTAATAATTAACAGTATTCCTTATCCTGTAGATGTTTGTGGGTATCAGGTGTTAAGGAAGAATATGTCTAAAATAGGTTAACTTTGGAAAAAGTTGTCTCTCTCTCCTTCCTGTGATCCCAGGTCCTCTCGGCGGGCCACGTGTAGGCACAAGGAAAACAACAATGCGTGTGACGTCACAGAATTACAGAATTTAATCCAATAAGAAACAACTTATGAATTAACAACAAAACTGCAGAACAACAGAAACATACATTCATTACCTGAGACAAAAAAGATAAAAAGAAAAGGCAAAGACGCGTCTTTGGAGAGAGCTGGTGCAAAAAAAGGCAAAATAGTAGCAGCTATCTGACTCTTAGTCCCTACGCACGAACTTTTATAATGTAGGTGTGTCTTTCCTTTTTAATATATTCAATTAAGGCGTACCTCCGCTTGACCAACTGGAAGCTACCTTGGACACCCAGAAAAACTCAGAACTTCCCCTAATTTACTGCTGTGAACAAAGGCCATTTGCTCTTTTGTTTCACAAACGAAGAGGAGAGCCTCGTCCTGAACTCCTGCGGTTTTAAAACCATCTAAATAAAAGATATACAGAGAAAAGGATTTCACAGATATGTGTGAAAGCCGGAGTCTCTCCCGCTATCTCTCCCTACATAGATTCTCAGGAACAGACTTAAATTCTGTAATTAGTTTAAGGAAAGTTTATGTTGACAAACCCAGTTTTACTCCTCTGCACTCAGCACCCCAAAAGATTGAGTCCTGCCTTAAACCAAAAATAACACATAAAATCAACAGAACAAAATGAGGTACAATTCCTTTTTTCTAACCTATAAAACATAATATTCAATCCTAAGTATACAAGTTAACACAATCATTTTCCAAAACCCCATTTAGCATAAATCCTGAGTAATTTTCTAATACTAAACAAAACATTTTCATTTAATTCTAGCATTCAGAAATAATACAGTTTTCAAATCCATTTATCATCGTCTAAATTAATTCTACAACTAAATAATACAAGTTCCATCAGAGAATGCTATCTATAACTAAGAAAAATATCTTGTAAATTAAATGTTAGTGATTTAAAATGTTCACACAACCCAGATGTTCACAGAAGGATTCTGATCTTCCTGTGAACTCGCCAAGTTCCTGTTTCCCAAGGTAATTTAAATGATACTGGCCTCTACTTTCCTGCATATGTTAATCCATGGCCTCCTGTCCTATGTGTTACAACCACAGGCGTCCAAGGAGAAGCTCTACAGATCACCCCATTTTCCTTGGTACATTTGAATACTTATCCAGCCATAGTTTAATTTTAAATCACTAACAGAAACCTGTTCAAAGTTTAAAAATTTGTTCAAAAAGATTAATCTGTATTAAACACTAAAAATAATCATTTTTCTCAACACATGTCAACCAGAGTTTGGATGGCAAAACTTTAGATTTTGTTAGTACATCATTTAAATAACTATTTCACTACTGAAATACTTAGCAATACACAAACTACTAATTTAAGTTTGATTCCCTCAGTTGTACTGTGACTTTTATTGATTGTGTGTGTTCTTAGCCACACTGTAAAAAACATATTTAATCAATGGTAAAATACAGTACAAATAAGGTATTTAAAAGGTAAAATTCTGGCAGGCACAACTGCTGGTATTTTACCGTAAATTAGAGATGTTTTTTTTTGTTTGTTTGTTTTTTTCCCATTGCACTAAGGAGAGGTGTCATCAAATGCAAGAAGAAGACAACAAAAATTCTCAGTTGATCTGTGAAAAATATTTCCTTTCACTTCTGAGATGATTCCTCTGAGTGAAGAAATCAATCAATCAATCAAATTTTATTTGTATAGCACATTTCAGCAGCAAGGCATTTCAAGGTGCTTTACATAATTAAAAAACAAAATAAAAACAGCATGTGACATTGAATAAACAGTAAGAAAGAGAGAGGGATTTTGAAAAAAACAACATTTTTAAAAAAAAACTAAAAACATACTTTTGTTCCGGAATTTAAGCACCCGCCGTCGCCGGCTGTCGCCGGTCTCTGCCGTCCGTTTAACACGGCTATTATCCAGGCCCCGTCGCCTAACAGGTCAAGGTCTCCAACCTTGTAGCACCAGGCTCCGTCCACCTGTCACGCAAATTTTTGCACTAGGACTTCACCGTCCTACACGGATTTTTGTGCACTATTTTTACCTGTTAGAGTCTAGAATTTACAGGGTTTTTCTGTTACTTTTGTTAGGGAACTTAAATCTTAAATCTATCTCGTTAGATGACATTCACTTAAGATAATTTTATTTATTATAGCACATTTTCAGCAACAAGGCAATACAAAGTGCTTTACAGGAATTAAAAGGAAATACAAACAAAATAACAAACCAGAGCAAAAGAAGAAAAATAATCTAATGTTGATCTAAAGTATGTAAACTAGGGGCTCATACTCAGGGTTTCTAAGTTTCCTCTGGTCTAATTCCATTTCTGGGTTGGGAGAACAGGAGTCTGAAAAGTAGCCTAACAATGTTGTTCCAAAAGTGGTTCTCTGGGCTTCTGGTCTCTGCATCTAAATAGTGAGTACTAGTTTCTGAAAAAATAAGCTAAAGAGTGACTAATCTAATTCCTTTTCTGGCATACAAGTGAGTACTCCACAGTTTCTATATAATGATAGTAATCTAAAGATGAATCCAAAGTAAATAAATTCTAAGTTCTAATCCCTGTTCTCGTTTGCTACATAAGTATAAGTAAGTAATTCTCCTGTGGACTTCTGGGTTGCTATTGTCTGGACTTTCTAAGTATGGTCTAAATTTGTAAAAGTAATGAGTACTCCACGGTTTCTAAGTAATAATAAAACTAAATGTTCCTGTTCTGGAAGAATTTTTTCTGGATTCTAGGTTTGTTCTAATTCCTTTTCTGGGTTGTAATAATGATCTAAAATTAATCTAAGAAGTATAATCTAATTCAGGGGTGTCAAACTCATTTTGGTTTAGGGGCCGCATACAGCTTAATCTGATCTGCAGGGGGCCACACACAAGATTAAATAGAACCAATAAAAGTGGACTTGTTGTTGGTTTTTATATTAAACGAATTTCACTTTTACAAAATATATTATGAATAATCTCAGTTTTTAAGAAAGGTATCTGCAATTTCAACAATACTTTTACTCAGTTAAGCATTTATTTAAGTGCATTATGCATAAGAACTGATCTCAGTGATTGTACAATGTTGCAAAACATTTATTCACAGTTTTTGGAACTTAAAAACACTGTCCTGCATCACAAAATACAACAGACAAAAATTAAGAAAAGGTTTAAAATCAATTTTCAACATCTGGGAAGCAATTTCAACAAATTATCTGGCTTCACACATTTGATATCTTAAGTGTCAGCTGTTTTAAACAGACATTTGATTAAGTACATTTGTTGATGCATAAAATGCATACATATAGAAAAACATGCATACATAACATGTATGTATGTTAGCATGCGCGAAAAATATGAGGTTGCCAGGGTCAAAATAAAAAGCTGGTAAAGCATAGAATCCAACTTGTTTACAGAACCTGAAGCTCAGTGCTGCCATCTGCTGTTAGTTCCGCTGCAGTGTTGCATCATGTTGTGTGCTCTGAATAAAACACAGCGCCCCTCGTGGACAGTATAGGAACTGCAGATTTTCAATTAAACGAAGTGTATGTTTTTTCATGAATAATGATAATGCATTTAGCCCCCGGGCCGGACTAAATCGTTCGGCGGGCCGGTTCCGGCCCGCGGGCCGTACGTTTGACACCCCTGATCTAATTAGTGAGTACTCTACTGTTTCTAAAATATAAACTAAAGACTGGCTAAGAGTTTCTGGATTCCAAGTTTGTTCTAATTCGTTTTCTGGGTTCAAAGTGAGTGCTCCACAAATTCTAACAAAATACAAAATAAAGAAGAAAGGACAGATTAGGGTAAATGGCAACATTCAGATAAAACAAAGGGCAAAACAAAGACATGAGTGAAGGCGGTGACGTCACAGGCCCATGAAACCATGTTACTCAGCCTCCTGGCAGAAGTCCGATAAGATGTTGTTATCAAGGAATGTCCTTCGGAGCGCTCAGGTCCACAGCTGCATGGATAACAGGAAGGGGTGAAGTGGGAAGGAGCGTTATGTTTACGTATCTTCAAGGATATCGGAAATATGCAGCCCTTCCAAGGCAGCATGGGGAAAACCAATTCAGAAACAGAATGTCTTAGGTCGGGAAGATTATAAATTTGAATCTTCCCTAAAGCGCCTCCGATACATCTCAGTTCCCAATTATTCAGATTAGTTTGGTCGTTCCACTGAACTTAAACTAGCAACTTCTCCAAGATCGATTCCAACTCGTTAGTCAGTTTTGGAGTTCTCAGCTGGACTGCGAGTCTCGGCAACATTCCAAGTTCAAGATTCCAACTTGCGTCTCTGTCCACACCAACAGTCTGAGTGTTCGCTAGTTCGGCCAAGTCCGTCACAAATTTGTCGATAAGCCAGGAATCCGCAAGCTCAAAACAGCAGAAATCCTGTAATCATGAATAAATCCAGAGTGAATCCCGCTGGGTGTGTCCCCGCAGAACAAGAGGGCTCTCCTGTGCCCAGTCTTCTTGTCAAAAATTTGATCAATTGCATTGAGAGATCGGTTGACCAGATCTATAATTTATATATTTGGATGATGTGCAAAGAAAGGCTCCAAAAATATAGAAAAAGACAGGACAAAAATAGAGCAAGCAGGGCAGACAAGGGCAGGAAGGGAGCAGAGGAAAAAAGCGTCTGCCTTCACCGAGAGCAAATAGTACAGAAACACAACAAATTGTTCATTTGGATAAATTTTTTAAAAACTGGAATTTAGTGTTCAAAGTTTTACCTGAACACTGAATTCAGCAGAATTGAGATGCAATCAGAGTTTTCATTTGCTAGATCAGGAGTTTTCAACCTGCAGCTCAAGAGTCACAAGAGGCTCCTTGACTCTGTGGCTCAATTAATATTAACATTGTTTAGTATGAATATAAACAACAAACTAGAGCATTTAGTTTTGGGTTTTCTTTTTGTCTTTGTTGAAGGAAGTAAATGTTTCAGGATTCACATATGAGAAAATAAAACATAACAGCATTGCATTGTTGAAGTTTCTCTTTTAGAAAATGTTTTGAAAATTATTTGAAGAAAAGAAACATCAAATCAAACTTAAGAAACAAAACAATTTTATTTTCTCTTGGTAGAACACAACCAAAACTTTATGATTCCTTTCAGGGAAAGATTTTAGAAACAGAAATCTAACATAGAGCTAAAACAAAAAAATAGATGAAGTACCATGTAAAAAAAAAGCATTTTTACTTTAGTTTTAGAAAGCCTTTAACAATTCTCAATAAAATAAGACTATAATTAACTGGTGTAAATAACACAATTTATGCATTAGATTCACCTCCTGAGTATTTTTTTTTGGTCTTTCTCTTTTAACTGCGAATAATTAGCAGCTTTGCAATTGTTTAATTGGTCTATTTTCGTCAATGTGATGCTAAGTAAGGCTGAGTTGCAAACTTTTTTAAATAGAATAAACAAATTATTATTTTTTTTTTTCTGTTTTATTGGTTTAGGTGGAAAAGTCCCTCCAGACCATTTAAAAATAGTAATAATTTCAGGGCACTTGGCTGGCATAAGCTCAACAGGAAACACCATTCTAGGGAAAAATATGTTTAATGTTAATGATAAGGGTAACAGAAGAACAACCCACAGTGAAATCAGTCATGGTCTGGTTGAAGGAAGGCGGCTCACAGTGGTCGATTCTCCTGGTTGGTTCTGCATCAACACCCTTCAGGAAACCAGTGAGATGGATAAACTGGAAATAGAGAACAGTGTGAATCTGTGTCCTCCAGGACCACATGCTGTGCTGCTGGTTGTTCCTGTGATGATCAACGCTGATGAATCATGTCTGAGATCTGTTCAGGAACACATGAGTCTGTTTAGAGAAGAAATCTGGAAACACACACTTGTTCTATTTACATTTGGAGACTGGTTAGGAGTGAAGACTGTAGAGGAGCGAATAGAGAGTGATGAAGGCCTGCAGTGGATAGTGAACAAGTGTGAGAACAGGTATCATGTCCTGAACAACAAGGACCACAGTGATAAGACTCAGGTAAAGGAACTACTGGAGAAGATTGAAGAGATGTGGGCAGGAAATGAAAATCCTTACTATGAAGTGGAGCTGGACCGAGCAGCAGAGCTAGAAACCAAGAGAGAGACTGGAGACAAGATGGCCAGAAGGTTGAAGAAGATCAATGAGAGACGGTCAAGAGTCCTGAAAGAGCTGTTTGAAGGTAGGCAATAATTATTAACTAATTTATGATATAGTCTTGTCAAATAAATGTTTCAGGATCATGCTTACTATAATTTTTGTTTGTTTTACAGATGAGAAACATCCAATCACTGACATCAAGATTGTTCTTGTTGGCCAGAAATGTTCAGGGAAAAGTGTTGCTGGGAACATGATTCTGTTCAAGGATTGTTTTAGCCTGACTCCTCCCAGAGCTTGGTTGAAAAAGGTAACAACATGCTGTATAAGCAAAAAGCTCCCGTAAAGTTTAACACCCAGACATAGGTGTCCAGTGAGCAGAGTACATTAAAAGATAGATTTATTTGTGTTTATTTTTTCATCATTTCAGAACTACCAAGATCAGAAATCTGCAACATGTGTGAAACATGAAACAAACTTTAATGGAGTAAAAGTCTCAGTGGTTGAAACTCCAGGCTGGTTCTCAGACCCAACACCACCTGACTGGATCAAAGATGAAGTTCTCCACAGTGTCTCCATGTGTTCTCCTGGACCTCATGTTTTTCTCCTGCTTGTTCCCATCTGCAGATCTTTCACAGAGAAAGATCTCAAAGCTCTGCTGGAGATCATGAAGCCATTAACAGAGAGAGTGTGGAGACACTGCATGGTGGTTTTTACCAGGGGAGACTGGATCAATTACCTCCCTGTAGAGAATTACATCGTCAGAGAGGGAAAGGAGATCCAGGAGCTTCTGGAGAAATGTGGGAACAGATACCATGTTCTAAAAGACTGTGTTTCTGATTATCCTGGTCATATCAACAAACTATTACAAAAAATTATTAACATGATAAAACAAAACAAAGGATGCTTCACAGCAGAAGACGAATTTCAGAACTACTTTTTTTCTATACTTACGGGAGAGGAGTGGAAAAGAAGAGAACAGGAGATGGTAGAGCGAATGATGAAAGCTTTAGGAAAGGAACCAGAGGAACCAACAGAACCTCATGTGAGAACAGCAAAGAGCAAAGATACTGGTCCTTTTAGTAAGTTTTATAAAATAATAATAAATGTTTAGTTTACAGACTTTGTTAAACTATATTTCTCTTGAATAACACATCAATCTCTGTTTCAGTGAGCGGAGATGTTGCTTCAGGATATGGGAGCATTTCAGAGGAACAGAGACGACGAGGACATGACCAAGTAGCTGAATGGCTGAATAACAGAGTCACACCGTCTGAGATCAGCTCTGGGATCAGCAGCAGCATTTGTTCCTCAACCACTTACATGGAAAACTTGGAGGAAAATTCTGAAATCGATTAAAGTCAAGATTCAATTTCAGTGAAAGAACAAAGCACTAGCTTATCTTATTAGTTTCTAAATATCACCAAATATTTAAATAAGTATTTTTTTAGCTACTAAAAAAAAACTGATAGATACTGACACTAGAAGAGTAATCGTCAAAACTTTTCAAATTCTTTTCTGATATATAAACATTTTAGATATTTCAATAAATATTAACACTTAAATATTTTAATTAGTTTTCATTATGCTTATGTAGATCTCATACAACCTTCTTGTACATTGTTCGTTTAAAGGTTTATTTTGTTTTACTAATCCAGTGGTGGAGAGAAAATGTATTGAATAGTTGATTAAACAGTAAAATTATTACTTATTTACTCATGCATGGGCTACATCCTGTACACTTGCTTTTTTGGTTTGCACCTTTCATTAGGTTCTCAAGTAACCTTTTGGATTTATTAAAAAAAAAACTCATCCTGATGTGTTCTGCAAAACTTGAATATTAAGTTTCAGAAGTTTATTAGACTGCAATATTAATTCACTAAAGGGTTAAATGATTTGCATGAACTGGTTGTGAGATTAGCTTTAGAGCTAACACATTTCAGCCTGCTTGTGTTCAGAGTGAGTCTTTCTAACTAAACAATTTTTCAGGTTTGAATTTTTAAGCTTCAATTTTAAGGTTAGAATCACTGCTTAAAAATGCAATCACTGATAGTATAAGCATGTAAAAAAACAGATATCAAGAATATTCTTTGGTTTGATACAGCTCTTAAAACTGAAATTAAATTGCTAATTATTTGAGTGTTTGTTCTTAGGCAACTGAGTTATACAATTAACTATAAATTATAAAACAACAAAGGTGAAATAAACATCCTGAAAGTCAATTATTGACAATATCAATGTGCGTTTTTGAAGTGCAACAACCAAAATCCCTGCTAAGTAACTTCAGAGTACTAAAGCACTCTACATGTGAAAACCAGGTGTAACACTGAGTTCATCTGTCTGGGGTGAAACAGCCTCACTGATGTTGTTTTAGTTTATATTCAGATGTGAAACTTTTGACTTCCCTTTTACTCCTGCAGGCCAATATAGACTAAATTAAAATTCCAGCTGGTAGCGAATATCTCATAGTTAGTTGATGGTCTTGGATCACAGAATTAAAACTGTGGTAGTACAGGAGGATTGTGCTTGAACGTATTCTAGATAATTAGAATATACTCTTCTTGCCAATACCTCATAATGTCTCCCAATATTCTTGTTTCCAATTTCAGAAACAGAAAACCATTGTAGAGCTGGAGAAATTAGTATTTTCCAAAATGATTTAACTATTATGGCTGTTGTAATGTAAAAGACACAAGTAACTAAAAAGTATCTTAATCACAAAGTTTATGCAATAAATTCACCACTTGAGTATTTGTTGGCCTTTGTCTTACAGCTACCAATGCATAATAGCTGCTTCAGCTTTGAAAAATGTGATTTTCTCTTGTCATCTCTGTTTAAATAAACCTGAGTTGCAAACTTTTTTATTGTTTTGTTCAATTTATTTTGATGGTCTAGGTAGAAAAGTTCCACCAAATCATTTGAAAATATTGATTGCTGGAGGTTGATTGCCTGGCAAAAGCTCAACAGGAAACACTATTTTAGAAAGAAACACACACTTGTTCTGTTTACCTATGGAGACTGGCTGCACTCTAAAAAGTGTTTTGGACTGTCGTTCATCTAAAGGACTTTTCTACATTAATCTAACTGAATTAATTTGGTTTATTGACGACAACTTACTTTTTTGTGTTTAATTATTTTTAAATTTACAAATCTAACTAACTTAAATTAACTTAAAGAATCTTTTTACTTTGACTTTAGTTGAAACAATTGAGTTCAATGCCAGTTTCGTATTCAGTGTCTGACCAACTCAATTTACTAAGTGTTTATAACCTAATTCATTAAGTGTGTTTAACATGACAAGAATAAGTCACTCTTACTCAAATATTTTTTTTTCTAATGAATAAATCAAATCTCTTTGACTGATTCTACAGAAAGTCAACTAAATCGTTTAAGTTTTTCCAAACTAAAAAACTGAAATATCCAAAATTACATTATCACTCAAAATACAGCTAGAATTTAAATGTTTAACATGTTATTTTAGTTTTTTCAAAGAACCTGCACACTGAAAAATGAACATAGTAGAACCAACTTAATTGAATTGCTTCAATTGGTAACACGTAAATCAATTAAGTTTATCCAACTTAATTTATTAAATTGACAGAACTTGACAAATTTAAGTCAGTCTTACTCAAAGCATCTAGTTTAGTTCAAATAAAGAAATGAACTACTAAGGGATCTCTCTTTTAAAAGGGTTTTTGGCTCAGGCAGCCTTTATTTGAGAGCAGTAGACAGGAACGTGGGTAATGACAGAGGGGCCAGACATGCAGTGAAGGGGATCAGGCTGGAATCGAACCTGCGATGGACACATCAAGGACTAAGGTCTCCTAATGTGAGTTGTACCCATGAGGCATCTCACCTGCACCTCCAAAATGTGTATTTTTAGAGTACACTTCTTAGAGTGCACTCTAAAAAGTATTTGAAATAATAAAGTTCAACATCATGTTAATATCCTAAGTCTGATGTCATGACACAAGCTTCACCAGGAACAGATCCTGCATCAACCAGGGTGTTGTGGTGGCACAGAGGAAGAGCACAACTCGCATAAAGAGACCTTAGTCCTTGACGTGCCCATCGCAGGTTAGATTCCTGCCTGATGACCTTCACTGCATGTCTGCTCCCTCTGTCATTATCCACTTTCCTGCCTAACTACGCTCAAGTAAAGGCTGCCTGAGCCTAAAAACCCAGGTAAAAAATGAGATTCTTCTTTATTTGAAGTAAACTAAATAATTTGACTGACTTAAATCTGTCGAGTTAAACCAACTTAATGAATTCAGTTTAAAAAAAACATAATAAATTGAGTTGGATGAACTTAAAGTTGGATTGTCATGTAGAGGAACTCAACATGCTCCAATGCAACAGTATTATTTGCAAACCCTGGGATTTTTTTTTCTTTACAGGAAGCTAAAAGAGATGCAGTCACAGCAGGAAGTTGTAAATGCACAGTAAATGAGAAGTCAGTAACAGCTCTCACTTTGAAAACACCTGGTTTAGACTACCTAGTGTTATCTGAGTAGTCTACCAGTTGAGGGTCACCCCTTCCAGGTCACAGTCCAGGTCCTTCACCCCTTGTTTCAATAAAACAATATATATTCCAGAATAAAAAATACCCATATTAACTCATTCTCATCTGCCTTGCACCTCCTCTATCCATGCTGGTAAAGAACAACACAGACATGGCAACTTTCAAAGCCTACAGACTGATTTGAATTTTTCTGTGAAGGAGTGTCAAACAAGAGCTTCAGTGATTTCATGGTGATCTATCTTGGTTCTAATAGTTGGAAACATTTGATTTTTGTTTCGTAACAATTTTTTGAAACAGTGGAGGACTGCTTGAATGACATCTGCCCAGCTTTGGAAAAGAGTGAGGAAAATGTATCAAATCAGTGAGAAAGGGTTGACACATTTACAAGATGTGTTCAAATCTGCTGAGATAGTGATGATGAAAAATGAGTGGATCCTAGCTTTCCTAAGCAGGTCAAGGCAATCAAGAAAAACTAACTTATAAAAACTAATCTCTTCTTTGATTACAGACTTGAAATTAAATATTAATTCACCAAAAACACATGATTTTAAAACAAATCTTAGGTCCCTAACAAACTAAGTTACGGCCCTGCATCAAACACTGTTGGCTTCTGGCTGCACACCCTGGATGTCACAGACAAATTTATGAAGCTTTTCTGTCTAAAACCTGCAGAGTGCAGCTAATGAGCAGCAAACCTTCTGCAGGTGAAATCAGTTTCAGCAAGTGTTGTTTTAACACACTAAGTTAAAGTCCAACAAAGATTGCAAAGAATGACATGTCTGCTGAAGGTGACAGATGGTCGTAGTTTCATACGTCCATGACTCACTTGTTGACTGATTAACTCTTGTGTGATTGGTAAGAGCATTACCATATTTCACTTGTTTGTTTTGTTCACAAAAAGCATAACAACAGTTTATGAACAGCTTAAATGCAAAAATGTTTATGGTTGCTGTCCCACGGATTTAAACTTCAGCTATAAAAATTTATTTCACAGCATAATTGTAGAAAATAACATCCATCCAACCATCCATCCATTTTCTGTGCACCCTTGTACCTAGTGGGGTTTGGAGGGTTGCTGGTGCCCATCTCCAGCTGACGTTTCAGGCGAGAGGCGGGGTTCACCCTGGACATGTTGCCAGTCTGCAGAAAGTAACATAAAAGCAAATAAAAATATGAGCATAAAAAATAGGTTTCACTTCAAAATAAACTGTACGTCTGTGTCTGGAGCACTTTTGGTTAAAGCATGTTTTATCTACATTCAGTGAAGTTACCTGCAGTGGATAGAAAATACAGAAATTTTGCTCAAGTTAAAGTTGTGATACTTCATTATTTTACTCAGAGGTGAAAAGTGCAGTGCAGTAAAACTTCTCCTAAAGGTATATTATTTAAAAAGTTACTCAATAAAGGAGAATATTTAACTAATTACTACCAGGGCAATATTTTACGCAGTTTGGGATGTATAAAAATGAATGTAGGTCAAAGTTTGCGTAAATAAAAGAAAACTTTTTACCACCCATGAAAATGTGTAGCAGCCATGTCAACTTTTTCAGTGGAGAATAAACTACAAAGCAGTAAACTCACCTATGTACATTGAAAGAGAAATCATTCAGTGCTATTCAACTCATGTAGCAACAAACCCAATGTTGTTTTACATCATTTTAATCTTCTGTTTAAACTTAAACGATCAATCTAATCTACATTTAATTTCATACAGGTAACACACACACACACACACACACACACACACACACACACACACACACACACACACACCCCCACGCACACACACACACTCACACAAAATAGGAATAAAATTATAGGAAAATCTCAGTTGAATGTAAATAGTAATTTTTGTCACATATAGATGTAACTACGCATCGGTCTGAGTGCTGAAGCTCATAAAATGCATGTGTGAGGAACTTTGACTGTCAGTGATTAACTCTTAACAGGTCAGGATTCATGATTATTACATGACAACGTGTGTAGACAATCGGTACTACAGTTATTAAATGAATATTGTTGTGGAAAAATTATTATCAAAAGTCTGGTATGAAGACTGATAATAATCAAAACACAAGTTTATGAATAAAAGAAAAAAGAGGATCACGCTCTGTGCATCAGTGCACTTAATAGAGCAATTTGTCTCTATCTTTGTTGCAGAACTTTGTGGAAGGAAGTTGTGATTTCTGATACAGACCTGGAACAAACTGTAATAGTCAGTGAGGTTGAAAGGGTCAGAAGAGCTTATAAAACATGTTGTGACAGTAGTTTTCCACTGTATGCACAAAGCACAACATAAAACTTTCAATTACAGTACAAAGGTCAACGATAACAACCCCAACACATTTCTTTACAAAGCTCCCCTCTCTGTCATAAACTATAACTTGGAGAACTTTTCAGCTTCAATGTTTTCAGTCACACATTTCACTGCAGTCGCTCCATATTGTGATGAAAAGTTATAATCTAATATCAAAACAAGTTTGTGGTTTATTCCTGTTGGACTCCAATTTCACCAGGGAGCCAAATGAACTGCATCTCCCAGCATTCAAAGCGAGCACTGGATAAAAGTTTGACTAATCTGTTCTGACTTTTTATCCCAGATTGTTGTTTTTTTCTCTGTTTTTTCTTTTTTGCCGTGGCTCTAATCCTTTTCCGTTCACACATGTGAACTGAATCCATTCAAATGTGTAGAGATAAAATAAGTGCTAATTGTTGAAAGAATACCCACAAAAAGTCAGAATTCTGAGATTAAAGTCTGAATTATTATGTTTTTGGCCCTAATCCTCTTCCGTACCTCATGCACCACTTTTTCCAGATGTCCAAAAATACCCAGTTGTCCCTTCAGACTACAAAAAGCGCCCCCTTGTGTTATGGTGGACAGAGGAAACATTAAATGAAAAACAATGTTTATAGCCATTTAAAAAGTTTAAAGTTGAAACTATGAGATATAATAGATCAAAACAAACTAATAACAAATGAAGGTAAAAAAAAATAATTAAATTAAATAAATGTTTATTTACTGAACCAAATTTGGAGGGTAAATAATAAATAGTTGCTTGAACTGTATTCAAGAGTGAATCAACAATAACATCTATTTTTAATTTGTTATTGGTTACATAAGAGTCTTCTCCATCAATGCATAAGCTTCACACTGTATACTTTGCTTTAGTTATGCTTTGTACCTTCTGCTAGATTTTCATTTCGCCATATCAGAGTGTGTTGCTCAAATGCTTAAAACATTAATTTCTGGAAGTTACACGGCATTTAAATGTTAAACAGTAAAGTGTTTTTTTTTTTGTTTTGCTTTTTTAATGAAGCAGGAAGGAGGAGCTATTTCTTTACATTTAAGATGTTTCAATATTCTTGAGGTGGGACTTTGAGTGAGTTTTTCTAACTAGAGATTTTTCAGATTTTAGTCTTTTTGTGACACTTTTGACTTCCCATTTATTCCAGCAGGTCAATCCAGACAGTCAGGTTCAAATTCCAGCTAGCTGAGAATGTCTTGTTATAAATACATTTAATGGCCTTAAATCAGACCATTACATCTGTGTGAGTGCAGAAAAATTGTGTCTGAAAGCATTTTAGATGTTTATTCTGTCACAATTTCAAATCAATCAATCACATTTTATTTGTATAGCACATTTCAGCAGCAATAAATATGATGTTCTTGCCAACACCTCATAATGTCTCCTAATTTGCTTGTTGTTCTACATTTCCCAATAGAGCAACAACCTGATGAGGTTTCTAGACTTTTCTTTCTGACTTTGAACCAGATTGTGTCTCTTCATCATCAATTGATCTCTTGATTATCAATCTAGAAAGTTGCATTTGTTTTATCAGGTATTATCTAGAGATCTGGTACAAATACTCTACCCTTAAAACATCTAAGTTTGCTGGACATCAGCTGTTGCCTCTTTTCATTCCTTCATGTCTTGTAACTTTGTTCTCCAATTGTCTATATTAGCCATTTTGTCTGTCTTTGTGATTCTCCCATATATGTGTGTCTAAAATGAAAAATAAATAAGATTGCTTGGTCATATATGTTTGTTTTCATTTATTTTAAATAAATGTGATATTGTTTCTTTCTGATTCCTCATAAAGAAGGGATGTGGATCTTAATGTTTGATCTGTTATTAATATTTATGTTCTTCAGTATAAATACCCACTGAAACCATCGCACTAAAATAACAACAATCACATTCAATCACTTTAAATCAAAATGTCCTGAGTAATCAAAGAGCTTTTCCTTTTTGCTTTCAGCTGTCTGAAAATCTTTCTAGATGATGGCAGCTCAGACTCACCAGTATCAGAGGTGAGAATGTATTTTTCTTTTTCTACCTCTTGTTAAAAATGATTTTGCTGTATCAGGTAATTTAGTCCCAATAGTTTTGCTGGTCACTTCAGTCAATTGTTTCGGTCCTTTTTGTCTCCTTCTGATAGATTGTCTAATAAGAAATTATATAAAACATGGCAGAGAAGAAGCTGCTATTTCAAACATTAGGGTCTTTGAGTAGCAATAGCCCTGAGTCTAAAACTCTGATTTATGCTGCAAAAAAGTTCTAATATTATCAGTGAAAATTTTAAACTCTAAATTTTAAAACATTTAAAGCAGGAAACTGATGTGTAAAAAATGACACAGACTGTGAGAGTTTGAATAGAAATTTGATCAACAACAAAGTGACAGGAGCAGCTAAAGTAGCAGAACCTCACGATAAATAAATCATTTCGTCTACATAAAGAGTTGTTACTTTTCTTTCAGTTCAAATTTCAAATTGCTATGAAATGCTTCAGCAATGTAAATTCTTCTAATGAGTAAAAAAAATGTTTATTGATTTGTTAAGTTTCAGTTATATTGTTATATAGTTATTTTTATCTATTGTAATATAGTTTTTTCATTAATATTTTGTTTTGCAGTGGTTACTGTAAATTGTGAAGCACTTTAGTCAACTGATGTTTTAAATATCAGCGATGAAATGCAGTGATTCTATTCCTCCAGCAGATGGCGATCGCTGACCGTGTTTGACTTTATCACCCATCAACAACATCCACCTTTGCGCTCTTTACTTTCGATCAGGAACAGGTTTTGTGAGAACAAACAAGCAGAAACGTCGGAAAATTGAAGTTAATGAAATGGCTGCTTCAGCTGATATTTACAATTCAGGTTAGTTG
Source organism: Poecilia mexicana (assembly GCF_051168715.1). Lineage (NCBI taxonomy): Eukaryota > Metazoa > Chordata > Actinopteri > Cyprinodontiformes > Poeciliidae > Poecilia > Poecilia mexicana. The sequence continues at coordinate 13,536,670 of NW_028263377.1, read as the reverse complement.
TCTTTTTCATAAAACCTTCTGTAAACGTTGCCCTATCTTGGATTATGCTTTTATAAACTTTAATTTGAATATGTTGAGTTCAAAGACAATTGACTTTATGTAAGAGATGGGAGTTGGACACAATGTCTCCCTCGCCATTTTAAGTTATATTTGTTTTAGGTTTATTTTAAATGTAATTGTGTGTGTATAAATGTTATTGATATTTACTTCATTAGAAAAGTGTTCCAATAGGAATATACAGTTGACTTAGAATGTATATTTTGTGCTGGTATAAACAAAGTAAATGTTTCTGAACTGCATTCTTATGAACCCTTCTCCTTACAGCACAAAGCCATCCTGCTACAGAGTTGAGGATTGTGTTGATTGGAGGAAGATATAATAGCCGTCCCAGTGGTAAAAGTTCAGCTGGAAACTTCATCCTGGGTCAAAATGTTTTTGACACGAGCAGAAGAACAGCTCAGAGTGAAGCGAGGCAGCAGGAAGTGTTCAGCAGACGAGTCACAGTGGTTGATACTCCAGGATGGAGGTGGGGTTATCCACGAGAAGACACCCCAAAACTGGATCAGCTAGAAATCCAGAACAGTGTCCATCTGTGTCCCCCAGGACCTCATGTCTTTCTGCTGGTCATTCCTGTGGATTCACATTTATCTCAGCTTATCAAATCATCACTAAAGCAGCACTTGGAACTTTTTAATGCAGATGTTTTCATTTACACCATTGTTATGTTCACTGCTGTTTCTCCATGTAGTGATAAAAAGATAGAATCTAAAATCAGAAGAAATCCAGTCTTGCAGTGGATTCTTCAACAATGTGGAAACAGAAAACATTTTCTCAACATCAGTAACAGAGAAGATAGAGATCAAGTCAAGAAGCTTTTAGAGAAAATTGAGACCCTGATTGCAAACAATGGATTCAGACACTGTTCTGTTGACAGAAGTCAAGGAGAAACTCTGAGAAAAGAAATGAGAGATTTGACTGAAAGAGCCTCAAAAAGGTTTGATCAAGTCCAGAAACAAAGAAACAAACTGAAGCTACAGATTGAAGGTAGGTTACAAGTTTATTTATTTATAATAAGCTACAGTGCTGCTTATCCTGTAGATGTTTGTGGGTAATTACATCATGTCAACCAGAGTTTGGCAGATAAACCTTTAGATTTTGTTAATACGTAGTTTAAAAAACTATTAAACTACTGAAATTACTTAACTATATCATAACTATATACAAACTACTAATTTAAGTTTGATCCCCTCAGTTGTACTGTGACTTTTAGTGATTTTGTGTGTTCTTAGCCACACTATGAAAAAAACAACAACAAAAAAAAAAACATACTAATTTACGGTAAAATATCTGGTTGCCAGAATTTGTATTTATTCTGCAAATCTCTGCCAACTACAGATACCTGTATTTTATAATGAATCAGATTTTTTTTACAGTGCACTATAAAGAGAGGAATCATTGAAAGTAAAAAGACAATAAATCACTCAGTTGAACTGTGAAAAATATTTTCCCCTCACTTCTGAGATGATTCCTCTGAGTGAATAGATAATGCTAAATCTTTTTTCGAGATTATATTTTTTGGCACAGAAACTCAAGAAATTGTTCACTTGGACCAATTACATTTTTTTATCTTCAAAGTTTTACATGAACAATAAATTAAACATTAATCTTCACCAGAATTGAGATGCTGTCATGAAATGCGGTAGTTGGTGGTGAGGATGGATGGATATGGAGGAACCAGGTTTTGGTGTGAAAAGGGATGATTTAATCAAAGCTCTCACAAGTTAACAGAAAAACCAGGCAGCACAGGTGAATTAAAAGGCAGGGAACTAAACACAGGCAGCATTGACAAACAGCAAAAGCAAAGACAAAGACAACTTAGACAAAGAAGCAGGACACAGCTGGGATCAGTCAAACGGTAGACAAGACAACAAAGGAATTAAATTGACTAGAAAACAAACAAAGAATCCTAAATCCTTACCAAGTTTTCCTTTGCCAGATCAGGATATTTGCAACCTGAAGCTCCAGAGTCACAAGATGCTCCTTGGCTCTGTGGCTCAATTAATATTATTGCTTAGTATGAATATTAAATACATATTAACAACAAATTAGAGCATTGAGTTTAATGTTTTCTTTTTGTTTAATTGTTTTTGTCTTGTACCTCCATGCAAACACACTGGGTCCGACCCTGGCAAATTTGAGCTAGAATAAAATTTACTTCAACATGATGTTATATGTTGAAGGAAGTAAATATTTCAGGATTCATATCTTCTGTCAGAAAATCACACATAACCCACAGCAAAAATCGTTAAAGTTTTGCTTTTGTAAAATGTTTGAGTATTACTTGAAGAAAAGGAATGTCAAATCAAACTTAAGACACAAAATAATTTTATTATCTCTTTTTTATTATCTCTTGGTAAAACACAACCAAAACTTTGATTCTTTCCACGGAAAGTTTACAGAAACAGAAAACCAACATAGAGCTAGAGAAAATAGATGAAATACTGTGTAAAAAAATCACTTTTGCTTTCTTTTACTAAATCTTTTTACAGTTCACTGGCACCTTAAAGTAAAGGTAGATACAGGAGTTACTTAAAATGATCTAAATAACCTAATTATATAAATGCAATAGATTCACTTCCAGAGTATTTTTCTCTTAGCTACCAATAATTTGCAGTTGTTTAAGCTTTGCAACTGTTTGATTCATCTATTTTCTTTGTAAAATTACACTGTTCTAAATAAATCTGAATTGCAAACTTTTTTAATTTGAGCGAAGTGAATAATTTGTTGTTATTTTTCTGTTTTGTTGGTTTAGGTGGAAAAGTCTCTTCAGACCATTTAAGAATAGTGATGATTGGAGAATCATGGACTGGCAAAAGCTCAACAGGAAACATCATTCTAGGAAAAAATGTGTTTAATGTTAATGAAAACTATGACAGAAGAACAACCCACAGTGAAATCAGTCATGGTCTGGTTGAAGGAAGGCGGCTGACAGTGGTCGATTCTCCTGGTTGGTTTTACATCAACACCCTTCAGGAAACCAGTGAGATGGATAAACTGGAAATAGAGAACAGTGTGAATCTGTGTCCTCCAGGACCACATGCTGTGCTGCTGGTTGTTCCTGTGATGATCAACATTGATGAATCATATCTGAGATCTGTTCAGGAACACATGAGTCTGTTTAGAGAAGAAATCTGGAAACACACACTTGTTCTGTTTACCTATGGAGACTGGTTAGGAGTGAAGACTGTAGAGGAGCGAATAGAGAGTGAGGAAGGTCTGCAGTGGATAGTGAACAAGTGTGAGAACAGGTATCATGTCCTGAACAACAAGGACCACAGTGATAAGACTCAGGTAAAGGAACTACTGGAGAAGATTGAAGAGATGTGGGCAGGAAATGAAGATCCTTACTATGAAGTGGAGCTGGACCGAGCAGCAGAGCTAGAAACCAAGAGAGAGACTGGAGACAAGATGGTCAGAAGGTTGAAGACGATCAATGAGAGAAAGTCAAGAGTCCTGAAAGAGCTGATTGGAGGTAAGAAATAAATAGGACATATTTTCTGACAAAGTCATGTAACATAAATGTTTTAGGATCATATTTACTGTAATTTTTGTTTATTTTACAGGTGAGAAACATCCAATCACTGACATCAGGATTGTTCTTGTTGGCCAGAAATGTTCAGGGAAAAGTTTAGCTGGAAACATGATCCTGTTCAAAAGTCAGTTTATCAAAACTTTCCACAGAGCTTGGTTGAAAAAGGTAAAAATATGCTGACTAAGCAAAAAGTTTTTATACAATCTAAAATCCAGGCTGTAGCAGTGAGTAAAGTACTTTTTGTTTGATTTTTATGATTTCAGACCTACCACGATCAGAGAGAAACTTCAACTTGTGTGAAACATGAAGGAAACTTTGATGGAGTAAAAGTCTCAGTTGTTGAAACTCCAGGCTGGTTCTCAGACCCAACACCACCTGACTGGATCAAAGATGAAGTTCTCCACAGTGTCTCCATGTGTTCTCCTGGACCTCATGTTTTTCTCCTGCTTGTTCCCATCCTCAGATCTTTCACAGAGAAAGATCTCAAAGCTCTGGTGGAGATCATGAAGCCATTAACAGAGAGAGTGTGGAGACACTGCATGGTGGTTTTTACCTGGGGAAACTGGATCAATGACGTCCCTGTAGAGAATTACATCATCAGAGAGGGAAAGGAGCTCCAGGAGCTTCTGGAGAAATGTGGGAACAGATACCATGTTATAAAAGACTATGTTTCTGATTATCCTGATCATGTTGAAGAACTGTTCCAAAAAATTATTGATATGGTAAAACAAAACAAAGAATGCTTCTCAGTTGAAGACAGAAAAGAAACATTTCTCAGTTTCCTTACAGAACAAGAATGGAAAAGAAGAGAACAGGAGCTGATAGAGAGAGTGATGAAAGCTTTATCAAAGGAACCAGAAAAACCAACAGAACCTCATGTGAGAACAGCAGAGAGCAAAGATGACCGTTACATTCCTGATAGTAAGTTTTATATAATAATAAATTAATGTTGACTTTACAGTTTTTGTTAACTTTAATAACACTTCAATGTCTGTTTCAGTGAGTGGAGATGTTGCCTCAGAATATGGGAGCATTTCAGAGAAACAGAGACGACGAGGACATGACCAAGTTGCTGAGTGGCTGAATAACAAAGTGAGAGAGTCAGAGATCAGCTCTGGGATCGGCAGCATTTGTTCCTCAAACACTTATATGGAAAACTGTGATGAAAGTTCTGAAATAAAGCCAACATACAAATTCAGTAAAAGAACAAAGTATCAGCTTAAATGAGTTTCTAAAATATCACCAAAAGGTTTCAAATTATTTTCTGATATAAAAACATTTTAGGTATTTCAATAAATATTAACACTTAAATATTTTAACTAGTTTTCATCATGCTTATATAGATCTAATCCAACCTTTTTGTACATTGTTAATATTTGCAAAGGTTTATTTTGTTTTACTAAACCAGCGTTTGAGAGGAAATGTAGTAAATAGTTGATTAAACAGTAAAATTATTACTTATTCATTAATTATTACTTATGCATTAAGTTCTCATGTAACCTATTGGAAGATTTATTTAAAAAACTCATCATCATGTTTTCTGCAAAGCTTAATTAAAGTTTAAGAAGTTTATTAGACAGAAATATTAGATCATTAAAGGGTTAAATGAATGTATTTTTAAAGACAAAGCAGCGTTGGAGAGGAAATGTAGTAAATTGATTAAACAGTAAAATTATTACTTATTCATTAATTATTACCTACACATTAAGTTTTCCTGTAACCTACTGGAAGATTTATTTGAAGAACTCATCATGTGTTCTGCAAAGCTTAATAAAGTTTAAGAAGTTTATTAGACAGAAATATTAGATCATTAAAGGTTTAAATGAATATTTTTTTAAAGACAAAGCAGTAAATATAAACTGGTTCTGAGATTAGCTTTAGAGCTACGATCAATCTGCTTGTATTCAGAGTGAATTTTTCTAACTAAAGAATTTAGTTTGGATATTTAAGCTTTAATGTCATTGTTTTAAATCTTATTATCAGTGATGACATAACCATGTAAGGAACAAATGAGATCAAGAATCTCTTTTAGTTTGATAGAAACTCTTAAAACTAAAATTATCCAGAGAAGTTTTATACTTCACTCCTAAGATCTAGAGAAACTCATATTAGATTATAACTTTTGTTTTTATTTTTGCTTTTCTTCTGTTTATTGTTTTGTTTTGTTTGTATTTTCTCTAATTCATGTAAAGCACTTTGAAATGCCTTGTTGCTGAAAATGTGCCTTGTAATTAAAATTACCTTACTTTACCTTAAAACTGGAATTAAAGTTCATAAATATTTCAGTGTTTGTTCTTGGAGATCTGAGTAACATTCATTATAATTTATAAACTAAACTCCCTGAATATCAATTACTAGTATTAAAACATTCTACATGAAGACCAGATGTTAATTTGAGCCTCCCTGATGTTTAAGTTTGTCTTCAGATGTGAAACTTTTTACTTCCCATTTACATCAGCAGGTCAATTCAGACTAGATTCAAAGTCCAGCTGGCAGAGAAAGTCTCGTTATCGTTATAAATACAGAGAAATCACAGAATTAAAACTGTGATAGTATAGAGAGATTCAACATATTACATTATTCAAATGTATATGTTGTTCTTGCCTCTATCTCATAATGTCTCTTGATTTGCTTGTTGCTCAACCTGAGACTTGAGAAGGTTTCTAGACTTTTTTGTTTGATTTAATAACATACTGTTACTTTATCATCAAATGGAGAACTCAAGCTAAAAAGTTATATTTTGTATATCAGTAAATCTATCAGTATTTTCTAAATATTGATTCAGAAATCAGTATCTATGTGGTGCACCTAAAAATGGCACCACAGTATTTTGTTGTTTTTTTTTCTATTATTTACAGCTCATTTTGCATGTTCATCTGTCTTTATTTATAGTGCTTTTCGGGGAAGGGGACAGGAGCGGTAATGGCGACGCAGAACCTTTGTTTGGGGGGGGGTGTTGCTTCCAGGTTAGTTTTGGGATGGACTTCCGGTTTGTCTCAAATACAATCTGGATGTTAACGTCTCCATGGAGGGCCGTTGGATCTTAACGTCTCCATGGAGGACCGTTATGTCCCAACATCTCCATGTTAAATACGTGTTATTTGATCTGTTCTTTTTATTGTTGGCTGTTAAAGCAAATTGAGTGTCCTTTTCCCAAAATATGGGTTGTATTGTAGGCCAAATTCAGGTAATACAGTAAGAGGTTCAAAGTGGGTTAAAAGTTTACTTTTTAAAAGTGCAAAGAATAATATTCATTGTTTGATTTTAGAGTTACCACAGTTATAATCAGAGGTTTAGCCCTTTCTTTTAGTCATTTCCTTGTATTTCAACTCAGATGGTTTACTAATACAAGTCAGCGAATAAAAATACAATCTGGATGTTAACAGCAACAGTGGTCGTCATTGCTGACTCCTTGTTTATTTCCTCTTCAGATTGTGTCAACTCTGTTACAGCAGTTCTGACACCCGGGACCTGTAACATCTAGAAATCAGATACTGTCTTTGAGTCTTTTGGGAAAGACTCTTTTAGAGGTAAAGACTTGTTCGCTCCAAACATCCAAGACCCTGGGCAGCATCTGTTGCCTCTTTTTATTCTTTTATGTTTGTTGAGTTTGTTCTCTTTCAGTCTATATTAAAAATGATCTGTTTTTGTTTAGAGCTCACCGAGATCTGTGTGATTCTTCTAGAATTTGCACATAATATGTATGAAAGTAAAAACTTTGCTCTTAGATGTTTTTTCTTTGTAAAGTAAATGTGATAGTGTTTGATTCTAATACCTAAAAATGAAGAGATATGGAGCTATCAAGTAATTTAGAACCAATAGTTTTACTGATCACTTCAGCCAGTTGCTTCAATCTTTTTTCTCTCCTATTTAATTTTATAAAACATGACACAGAAACTGAGCTGCTATCAACAGCCTATGAACAGCAACAGACATATGTCTAAAACTGATTAATGCTGCAAAACGTTATATTATTAGTGAATATTTGAAATGAGTAAACTCTAAAATTAAAATATAGTAGCAAACTGATGTGTGTGAAAAATAACAGTTTGAATAGAAAGTTGATCAATAAAAAAGCTAAAATAGCATAACCTCATAACAAATGATAGATCTTATTGTCTACATAAAGAGTTTTAACTTATTTAAATTGTTCACTTCAAATGTCAAATCAGTCCTGCTTCAGCTTTTACTTGCACAGATCAAATTCTCCTAGTAAATGTTTGTGTTGCAATAAACACATTTTCCCTGCTGTGCATCACTCAGGTCCGTTTTCTAGTTCCTGGACTGAATCAAAACCCTTCAGTTTTATGACATCACTGCTCAGCACTGGGCCCACTTAGCTCACCTTATGGCTGATGCCAAGTAAAGTAAAGATTGTAGCACGAGTTCTGCTTTTATCTTCTCATTCTGCTCCCTTTCTAAGCGATGTTGACCTGCTTAATCAGTTTTTGTTATGTGTAACACAGAAGACGAGCAGCAGTCTTAATAAAAAATAAATTTAAAAAATAGCTTTTTTCACTTTTGCAACTGCTTCATTCATTTATTTCCTGTGTAATGACTCCTACTCTAAATAAAGCGTATGTGCAAAGCTTCTTTTAAATTGAAGCTGAATAATTTTTCCATTTTTTGTTTTGTTGGTTTAGGTGGAAAAGTCCTTCCAAACCACTTGAGAATAGTGATGATTGGAGGATTATTGGCTGGCAAGAGCTCAACAGGAAACACCATACTAGAAAAAAATGACTTTTATGTTTCTAAATCTAGTGGAAGAACAACCCACAGTGAAATCAGCCACGGTGTGGTTGAAGGAAGGCGGCTCACAGTGGTCGATTCTCCTGGTTGGTTCTGCTTCAACACCCTTCAGGAAACCAGTGAGATGGATAAACTGGAAATAGAGAACAGTGTGAATCTGTGTCCTCCAGGACCACATGCTGTGCTGCTGGTTATTGATCTGACGACTGCTATGAGTGCATCACATCTGAGATCAGTTCAGGAACATATGAGTCTGTTTAGAGAAGAAATGTGGAAACACACACTGGTTCTGTTTACTGTGGGTGACTGGTTAGAAGTGAAGACTGTAGAGGAGCGAATAGAGAGTGATGAAGGTCTGCAGTGGATAGTGAACAAGTGTGAGAACAGGTATCATGTCCTGAACAACAAGGACCACAGAGATAAGACTCAGGTAAAGGAACTACTGGAGAAGATTGAAGAGATGTGGGCAGGAAATGAAGATCCTTACTATGAAGTGGAGCTGGACCGAGCAGCAGAGCTAGAAACCAAGAGAGAGACTGGAGACAAGATGGCCGAAATGTTGAAGAAGATCAATCAGAGAAAGTCAAGAGTCCTGAAAGAGCTGATTGGAGGTAAGCAATAATTGATGTATTTTATGGTATAGTCATATAGTATGAATGTCTTAGGATTAAAAACATTACGATAATTTTTGTTTGTTTTGCAGGTGAGATACATCCAATCACTGACATCAGGATTGTTCTTGTTGGCCAGAAATGTTCAGGGAAAAGTATGGCTGGAAACATGATTCTTTTCAAGAATCAGTTTTGCATAACCTTTCAAAAAGCTTGGTTAAAAAAGGTAACAACATGCAGACTAACCAACATGTCATACAGTCTAATATAGACTATGTGTGTTCAGTGAGTAAAGCATGTTCAAAATTAGATTTATTAGTTTTGTTTTTTATGATTTCAGAATTACCAAGATGATAAATCTGCAACTTGTGTGAAACATGAAGGAAACTTTGATGGAGTAAAAGTCTCAGTTGTTGAAACTCCAGGCTGGTTCTCAGACCCAACACCACCTGACTGGATCAAAGATGAAGTTCTCCACAGTGTCTCCATGTGTTCTCCTGGACCTCATGTTTTTCTCCTGCTTGTTCCCATCATCAGATCTTTCACAGAGAAAGATCTCAAAGCTCTGGTGGAGATCATGAAGCCACTAACAGAGAGAGTGTGGAGACACTGCATGGTTCTGTTTACCAGGGGAGACTGGATCAATGACGTCCCTGTAGAGAATTACATCATCAGAGAGGGAAAGGAGCTTCTGGAGAAATGTGGGAACAGATACCATGTTATAAACCCTTATCATTCTTAAGACCCTGTTCCTATCAAAGACATGTTCCAAAAGATTTTTGATATTGTAAAACAAAACAGAGGATGCTTCACCAGGCACGTGTAGAGGGGGGAGCTGGGGGTGCTTGAGCACATGCCCTTTTTGCTCCTTGCCCCCAAGTGCCCTTTTGATCAAATTATCATTTATTTATTTATTTATTTCTGTTTTATTTTATTTTTTTGCTATTATATTTCCTAAGCCCTCTTCTGACACATATAAACATGTACTAAAATTATTTGCTTTTTTGTTTTTGTTTTTTTTTGTACAACATAATAAGCCGGTCACCTTGTTACCTTTGACCTTTTGCCCGTGACGCATGACGCAGTTGCCTCTCGTGAGATAAGGCGGCTAACTGGAGCTCAGCATAGCGAACAATCAGATTACAGAACAGTTTTTGGTGAATTATATTTAAAAAAAAAAACGTTTTTGGTGAATAAAGTGGAGCAGACTTGCTACTTGTCAGATAACGGAAAACGTTGAACGTATCGTTTCTGCTTCAGCACGGAGTAGCGGTTTAAGCAGAGGTAATGAAATACAACAGACACTGACAGGCCTCTGCGTCCGCCTTTCTCTGAAGAATGACTACCTGAGTGAAGTTGGCCCCCCCACCTTCTTCAAATCAGACAAAATTGGTGTCAAACGTTTGTGCTACGTTTGTGCTGGTTTGTGCAGCAAAAATTTTCATTTGTGCCGCTATCATTTTAAAGATATAAAGAGATGTTTCTAGAGGTCATCCAAGGTCAACCAGCCCCCCCACCTTCTTCAAATCAGGCAAAATGGGTGTCAATCAACTCGGCTACGTTTGTGCTGGTTTGTGCAGCAAAAATTTTCGTTTGTGCTGCTTTGGCTTTGAAGATATTAATGAAAGTGTAAAGGTCAAAAGGTCAACCAGCCCCCCCACTTTCTTCAAATCGGACAAAATTGGTGTCAAACGTTTGTGCTACGTTTGTGCTGGTTTGTGCAGCAAAAATTTTCGTTTGTGCCGCTATCATTTTAAAGATATAAAGAGATGTTTCTAGAGGTCATCCAAGGTCAACCAGCCCCCCCACCTTCTTCAAATCAGGCAAAATGGGTGTCAATCAACTCGGCTACGTTTGTGCTGGTTTGTGCAGCAAAAATTTTCGTTTGTGCTGCTTTGGCTTTGAAGATATTAATGAAAGTGTAAAGGTCAAAAGGTCAACCAGCCCCCCCCACTTTCTTCAAATCAGACAAAATGGGTGTCAATCAACCTGATTATTTTTGTGCTGTTTTGCTATGGCTTTGAAGATAAAAATTTAAATTTAAACTTTTTGATGTCAATGGTTTGCTTTGAAAACATTATTGAAACCTTAAATCAGGGAAGCTTCACTTATCTCATTATAACAAACTCATGATCACAATTGTTTACAAGTGACTTTTATTTATCTTGATTATCTGGCTTTACAATTCATAGCACATAATATTCAACAACATTCTACAATAAAAGATTAATTTGTTTAAAGAACACTACATTAAACCTTTATGTTTTATGTCACCAAGCACTGAAAGTTGCCCTTCTGATACAGTAAATGGTATTTTTGGTGTAATCCATGTTGAAAGACCTTTATCAACTAACATAACACCCTGTCATCTTAGTATTATGTTCAGAGAAAAAGAAGTGTTGATGATTGCTCTTGATCATAACATTAAGCTCAAAATGGCTGAGTAGATGCCAAGCACATTTGGTTTTATTCTTATTTTTTGTATTTCAAATGTACAGTTTGTCTAATAGCACCCTCTAGTGATCAGAAGCTACGATACAGGTCACCGAGATTGTTTTGAGAGGTGTTGTACCCATACACATAATATAAGAGTAGGGTAGGGTTAGACCCTATTAATCATTATTTATTTGCGTCATTATTAATCATTTTTATTTGTGTTTGTATAGTCATATGAATATGTATTGCTATTACTAAATAATTTATTAAATAAATTATGAACGGCTGTGTGGTTTGTAAAATGCTCATAATGCATCAACATCAGAATATTCTATTCCTATTCTATTGTTTTCCCCAATAAGCATATTTAAATAGGCTGAACTATGTATCAATGGAAATAAAAAAATATTTAAAAAATACAATTGTTTATAAATGTAGCTTTGATAGATGTTTGAATAAGGTTTCCAGCAACAAAAAAGTGTGTTATGATCGATTAAATACATTATGTTATGTGCCTGCCAGACACATAACGCTGAGTGGAGTGGAGTACCGCTCCAAGATGGCTGCCCTAAATCTTGTCAGCGGCAATAGGCGAGAGCGGTCCATGAGGGTCTATTCTTATATTATGTCTATGGTTGTACCTACCTGTTCATTCTAAATAAGACCTAGTATGAAATGAATTTCTTCCAGGTTCAAATTTAATTATTCATGTTCATAGGTTATATATATTTAAATGAAATTCACAGTTTTCACCATGAACAGGTGTTCATTGACCTTGGATGACCTCTAGAAACTTTTCTTTTAATATCTTCAAAGCCAAAGCAGCACAAACGAAAATTTTTGCTGCACAAACCAGCACAAACGTAGCCGAGTTGATTGACACCCATTTTGCCTGATTTGAAGAAGGTGGGGGGGCTGGTTGACCTTGGATGACCTCTAGAAACATCTCTTTATATCTTTAAAATGATAGCGGCACAAACGAAAATTTTTGCTGCACAAACCAGCACAAACGTAGCACAAACGTTTGACACCAATTTTGTCCGATTTGAAGAAAGTGGGGGGGCTGGTTGACCTTTTGACCTTTACACTTTCATTAATATCTTCAAAGCCAAAGCAGCACAAACGAAAATTTTTGCTGCACAAACCAGCACAAACGTAGCCGAGTTGATTGACACCCATTTTGCCTGATTTGAAGAAGATGGGGGGGCTGGTTGACCTTGGATGACCTCTAGAAACATCTCTTTATATCTTTAAAATGATAGCGGCACAAACGAAAATTTTTGCTGCACAAACCAGCACAAACGTAGCACAAACGTTTGACACCAATTTTGTCTGATTTGAAGAAGGTGGGGGGGCCAACTTCACTCAGGTAGAATGACTGAGTGGGAGGAGACAGCCAGGTGAGGAAAAACTGTTCTTATCTATCGATTCTGTATTTTTATCATACAGACATTAGGCTGTTGTTGTTGTGCTATTAGCTAGCTGCTAGCTAACGACTTTGCTAGCAAAGCTAGATAACAAAAAAGCTTCCCTGTGTACGAGGCACATCGCCCGTCCAAAACGTATCATCTCCATAATGGATATACGTCAGATCTTCTAATTTCCTTTGCTGCATAATGTACATCGCATTTATTCTAGCTTTAGGTAAACATAGCACTTAAATAAAAGTCCAACAAGGATATTCATTTAGAATTAAAAATAACTCACCCTGAATTACCATGATAGATATAATGTGTGTCATTAATGAAGGGGAAAAAAACTCAACCCAGACTTTTTAGGGTCTGGTTCGCAGGGTATGAAGTTAAATTTGTTTCCCAATTATTCAATGGAAAAAAGGAAAAAAAAAAAAAAACTACCCTCAGTTAAGTAAAATAAAATTGTAATCAAAACTTTTGGAATTGTAATGATTCCTTTAAAAAAAGTTGTTTAAAATACTTTTTTAAAATTAAATAACTAATTTTTACCAAACACAAACTTTTATTTGCACACATCAGAAATCTTTTGTTGTGATTTTAGGTCCTGCCCACAGTATCATGTAAGAATCACAAGCAAAACTTTGAGTCACAAACAAAAACGTAGAGTAGCAAGAAAAGATTTCTGACAAGTGCAAATAAGTTTGTTTTGCAAAAAAGAAAGTTAACTTCATGAGTCAAAAATGTTTGATTTAAAAATTTTTTTTTTAATTTTAAACAAAACTCAGTAGGCTTTTCTCATGGTGACATGCATTAACAATTAAATTTTTGCTTTTGTTTTTTTTCTGCAGTTCCACGTTAAAGTTTGTTGCAGCTCTGCTTTCCTTAATGGACCATCTTCATCTCCACTGCAAGTGTAGCAAACAGGCAGCTCTTTTTATAGATTACAGTCACTAAAAGGTTGCATTGTGCCCTTATTTATATTTTTAATAGTGTAATTTTGTAAAGACAAAATATGTCTGGTGGTCTAGCTCTGATTTACATATCTTGCTAAATTGCGGGTTTGAATATTGCAATACTTTCCTATAACAAAATAGACCTGCGGAAAGAAATTAGTTATAAAATATCTTACTTATCCATAGTGTTATGCTCTATATAGAGATGTTTGTTAGCTTTGATTGTATATCTCACAATTTTGTAATTTATCATTGTTTATTAAACTCTGAAAGCTGAGAGGCTTTGTTAATATTCTGTCCTAGAAGGCGGTTAGGTGTGCCCTTTTTTTTTGTTGAGCACCTGCCCCTTTAGTGGTCTCTGCACGGCCCTGCAACAAAGGACACTGGACAACTCCACCCACTTCGTCTATTTAGTTTATGTGGTTGTTTGATGAGTTATAGGATGATAACCTTTAGGTGACGTATCATGTAAAATCAACTTTTTGGGGGGATTTACATATTATAATGTTATTCCCTCATCAAAACATACCTTTTTGCCTTTGTTCTATCATGCATGTCTGAGAAATACTACATGGCAGTGCAATACTGGTAAAAACTGGAAGAAGGAGTTTCAGAAAGAGCAGAAGTTTTTAAAGAAAAATACATATTACTGTCACATTAAATTCATATCCTTGGTTCAGTCAATAACCTTTCCTTAATCCTTAATGAAAGGAATTAAATCCTTACATTAACTAATATATTAGCTACAATTTTTTACATTTATATTAATGTATCAAATATTTATGTGTACAATATAGTGCAAGTAAAAATGCAAAGTAAAACAAATTAATTTATATTTCTCTTGTTAATTTACAAAAAATAAGTAAGCTAAGTGTCAAAAGCCTCTCAGTCGATGACAAACAGCAGCAAAGTGAGGAAAGTAAAAGCAAACAGCAGCAAGGCTGATATAACTTTCCACACCGATTCCTTCTGGCACTACACTGCCCTCTTGTGTACAAAAAATCTAACTATTAAACAAAATGAAGCTGAAAAACTAAAATTATTTTTATGCAATACAACATCTAATGCCATTTTGTGAGTCTCACTCATTAAATTTACTTCATTAAAGAAAATTATATATCTTAGGGAAATAATTTGTTCATTGTGATGTGATATTAAATAAACTGAGGACATGAGCTTGTCTGTTTTGTTTTTTAACCCTAACACATAGTTCAGGTCAAATTGAACTCTTTGGCATTTTGACAGCAGTAGGAATGTATTGAATGTCATTATTTCCACCTTAAGTTATGAAGTTTCCTAGACTGGTCAATAATTTGTGAGAAATATTTTAAAAGTGTGTACTTTTGTGGCTGTACGTTGAAGCTGTTACATGTCAAATTATATGTCAGGTACCTGCTGTGCAGTCCAGCCCTGGAGAACTCAAATGTTTATGTTTATTTTCTAGCAGCATCACTCCCAAACTTTTGGTTTATATGTCGATGGTATCGGGTGGTTTTCATGAAGGCTTGATGACACCAAAGTGAACAAGTGTGAGATCAGGTATCATGTCCTGAAGAATGTAAACCACAATTATACAATGATAAGGAAAAGAAGCTTTTTGAGAAGATTGAAGAGATTTGGACACTAAGGTCTATTTGCTAATGAATTAATTAAGCCAAAAGGACAAACAAATCTAAAAAACAAAGATGTAATATTTGGAATATGATATTTCATGCCTTCATGCTCTGCATGTCGATATTACATGTTGTCTTTTCAGTTGACTCTGACTTTCCTTAATACACAAACCTGAAGTTTATTTTAAGCAGCTGAGACATTTATTGTTAAAGGTCAATAGTGCAGAGACTGTGAGGAAGGCAAAGCAATAAATATTTCATATACAGTGGGGAGAACAAGTATTTGATACACTGTTGATTTTTCAGGTTTTCCCACTTGCAAAGCATGTAGAAGACTGTAATTTTTATCATAGTTACTCTTCAACTGTGAGTGATGGAATCTAAAACAAAAATCCAGAAAAATACAATGTATGATTTTTAAATAATTAATTTCCATTTTATTGTGTGAAATAAGTATTTGATCATCTACCAACCAGTAAGAATTTTGGCTCTCACACATGTTAGTTCTTCTTTAAGAAGCCCTCCTGTTCTCCACTCATTACCTGTATTAACTGCACCTGTTTGAACTCCTTACCTGTATAAAAGACACCTGTCCACACACTCAATCAATCAGACTTTAGCATCTCCACAATGCCCAAGACCAGAGAGCTGTGTAAGGACATCAGGGATAAAATTGTAGACCTGCACAAGGCTGGGATGGGCTACAGGACAATAGGCAAGCAGCTTGGTGAGAAGGCAACAACAGTTGGTGCAATTATTAGAAAATAGAAGAAATACAAAATAACGGAAAATCTCCCTCGGTCTGGGGCGCCATGCCCCAGACCGAGCGCCATGCTCCACCTCGTGGAGCATCATTGATCTTGAGGAAGATGAGGAATGAGCCCAGAACTACATGGTCAATGACCTGAATAGAGCTGGGACCACAGTCTCAAAGAAAACAATCAGTAACACTCTACCCCGTCAAGGATTGAAATCCTGCAGTGCACGCAAGGTGCCCTTCCTCAAGCCAACGCAAATGACCATCTGAATGATCCAGAGGAGGAATGGGAGAAGGTCATGTGGTCTGATGAGACAAAAATAGAACTTTTTGGTTTAAACTCCACTCGTCATGTTTGGAGGAAGAAGAATGATGAGTACAACCCCAAGAACACCATCCCAACCGTGAAGCATGGCAGTGGAAACATCATTCTTTGGGGATGCTTTTCTGCAAAGGGGACAGGACGACTGCACCATATTGTGGGAAGGATGGATGGGGCCATGTATCGTGAGATTTTGGCCAAAAACCTCCTTCCCTCAGTAAGAGCACTGAAGATGGGTCGTGGCTGGGTCTTCCAGCATGATAACGACCCAAAACACACAGCCAGGGCAACTAAAGAGTGGCTCCGTAGGAAACATCTTAAGGTCCTGGAGTGGCCTAGCCAGTCTCCAGACCTGAATCCAATAGAAAAACTTTGGAGGGAGCTTAAAGTCCGTGTGGCCCAGCGACAGCCCCGAAACCCGAAGGCTCTGGAGGAGATCTGTATGGAGGAGTGGGCCAAAATCCCTGCTGCAGTGTGTGCAAACCTGGTCAAGAACTACAGGAAAAGTCTGATCTCTGTAATTGCAAACAAAGGTTTCTGTACCAAATATTAAGTTTCATTTTTCTGGTGTATCAAATACTTATTTCACACAATAAAATGGAAATTAATTATTTAAAAATCATACATTGTATTTTTCTGGATTTTTGATTTAGATTCCATCACTCACAGTTGAAGAGTAACTATGATAAAAATTACAGTCTTCTACATGCTTTGCAAGTGGGAAAACCTGAAAAATCAACAGTGTATCAAATACTTGTTCTCCCCACTGTATTAAAATATTTAGTTGCTGGAAATGTGGCAATATTCAGCTTTAGGATCACAATTACAAATTTGTGTGAAATTGTGCCTAAAGAGAACAGATTTAAAATTAGATAATTATTCTGATTAAAAGAAAATGATTAATCAAGATTGTTTAATGAGAAAGAACAGCTATGGAGAACTAGGAGTGTTTTACTTTGGGTTGTGACTTCTCCACAGTGTCTCCATGTTTTTCTCCTGCTTGTTCCCATCCTCAGATCTTTCACAGAGAAAGATCTCAAAGCTCTGGTGGAGATCATGAAGCCATTAAAAGGGAGAGTGTGGAGACACTGCATGGTGCTGTTTACCTGGGGAGACTGGATCAAAAACTGTACATGTGTAAAAATAAAGATTTTGCTCATAGATGTTTTACCTATGGAAAATAAATCTGATATTTCCTAAAAAAAAAAAAAAGATAACACTGATCTGATACTTTATCTAGGATATTTGTTTTCTGTCACAGAGCAAGATATTTTTTGACATATTTTTGAGGTTTCAGTATCACTTCATTCTTGTCCCCGTAAGGAAATGTGCCTTGCAGTCAGTAGAAAAACATAAGACACACAATTAGAGGAATATGTTAAAACAGTAAATAAATTTCAGAGGAAAACATCATTATGAATTTCTATTAAAACCATCAGACTGAAATGACAGCAATCACATTCAGTCACATTTATCTCGAAAATGGTCTGAGTAATAAAATAGTTTTTCCATCTATTGGTTCTTGCTTTCATCTGTCTGAATCTCTTTCTAGATGTTAGGAGCTCAGATTCACCATGAAGTAATAAAGTGATAAAGGGAGGGGAGAATGTCTTTTTCCTCTTTTCAATCAATCAATCAATCAAATTTTATTTGTATAGCACATTTCATCAGCAAGGCATTTCAAAGTGCTTTACATAATTAAAATAAAAACAGCATGTGACATTGAATAAAGAGTGAGAAAAAGAAAGACATTTTGAAAAAGATTAAATAAGATAAACACATTAGAGAGTGTAACAGACAAATAAAAAGAAGTTAATAACTAGATGAAAAGTAAAGATAAAAACATTAAAAACATCGAAGACATCAAAACCCGCAATTTAGCCATAAGCAACTCTAAACAGGTGGGTTTTAAGTTGAGATTTAAAGACACTCAGTGTTTCAGCTGTTTTACAGTTTTCTGGAAGTTTATTCCAAATTTGTGGTGCATAGAAGCTGAATGCTGCTTCTCCTCGTTTGGTTCTGGTTCTGGGGATGCAGAGCAGACCAGAACCAGAAGACCTGAGGGGTCTAGACGATTGGTACAGCGATAACAGATCTTTAATGTATTGTGGTGCTAAACCGTTCAGTGATTTATAAACTAACAGTATTTTAAAGTCTATTCTTTGAGCTACAGAGAGCCAGAGTAGGGACTTTAAAACTGGTGTTATGTGCTCTATCTTCCTGGTTTTAGTGAGAATGCGAGCAGCAGCTTCTGGATCAGCTGTAGCTGTTTGATTGATTTGTTAGTCAGACCTGTGAAGACGCTGTTGCAGTAATCAATGCGGTTAAAGATAAATGCATGGATGAGTTTCTCTAGATCACTCTGAGACATTAGTCCTCTAATCCTGGAGATATTCTTCAGGTGATAGAAGGCCGACTTAGTGACTGTCTTTTCTGCCTCTAGTTAAAATGTTTGTTATATCAAGTAATTTGGTACCAATAGTTTTGATGGTCACTTCAGTCAGTTGTTTTATTTTTTTCTCCTTTTGATAGATTATACAATATGAAATTATATAAAACATGACAGAGCAGCAGCTGCTATCAATAACTGTTATGAGTATTAGGGTCGATGAGTAGAAACAGCCCTGAGTCTAAAAATGATTTTTGTTGCAAAAACATCTCTAATATTATGAGTGGATATTTTAATGGATAAACTCTAATATTCAAAAATTAAAACAGAAAATGTGTGAAAAATAACACAGACTGAGAGTTTGAATAGAAAGTGGTTCAACAACTAAGTGACAGAATCAGCTAACAAAGCATAATGACTAATGATTGATGTTATTGTTTGAGTTGTTACTTCTTTAAATTGTTCTGTCCAAATCTCAAATCGTTATATAATGCTTCAGTATTTATTTAGACAATTTCTTCAAATAAATAAATGTTAATATTTCTTTTTTTTACCTAATCAGTTTTATTCTGTGTTAATTGATGAAAAGCTATTTGTTTATTGATTTATTAAGTTTTAGTTTTATTGTAATATTATTTTTATTTAGTGCAGCATAGTTGTTTCTCTTTAATATTTTTGTGTTTTATTTTTATTGATTTAATCTTTGTCTGATGTTACAATGGTTGGTGTTAATTGTGAAGCACTTTGGTCAACTGCTGTTGTTTTAATTGTGTTACACAAAGAAATTATTTTGACATTTTTGGACGTCAGGGTAGAAACGCAGTGATTCTTGTTCCCCAGCAGATGGCGATCTCTGACTATGTTTGACTGATTCAACCATCAACATTTGAACTATTTACTTTCATTTAAGAACAGGTTTTGAAAAGCCAACAACAAGCAGAGTGAATCTAACAAAATGGCTGCGATGTCCAACTCAGGTCTGTGACGTTTTCATGAAACTTTCCATAAACTTTGTTCTATCTTGGATTATATTTTATAAACTTTCATTTTAGAGGCCAAATTTGTTGAATGCAAAGACATTAACTTTATATAAGAGATGGGAGTTGGATAAAATGTCTCCCTCTGCTTTTATAGTTATTTTCGTTTTAGGTTTATTTTAAATGTAATTGTCTGTCTAAATGTTATTGATATTTACTTAATAAAAAACGTTTTCCAATCAGAATATACAGTTAGTGGTTCAACAACTGAGTGACGGGAGCAGCTAACAAAGCATAACAACTTCATGACTAATGATTGATGTTATTGTTTGAGTTGTTACTTCTTTAAATTGTTCTGTCCAAATCTCAAATCGTTATGTAATGCTGCAGTATTTATTTAGACAATTTCTTCAAATAAGTAAATGTTAAAGTTCTATTTTTTTTTACCTAATCAGTTTTATTCTGTGTTAATTGATAAAAAGAACGATTTATTGATTGATTTATTAAGTTTTAGTTTTATAGTAATGTTGTTCTTTTTATTTATTGTAGGATATTGGTTTTTCTTTAATATTTTTGTGTTATATTTTTATTGATTTAATCTTTCTTATGTTACAATGGTTGGTGTTAATTATGAAACACTTTGGTCAACTGCTTTTGTTTTAATTGTGTTACACAAAGAAATTATTTAACTTTGACATTTTTGGACGTGAGGGTAGAAATGCAGTGATTCTTATTGGAGTAGGATAAAATGTCTCCCTCTGCTTTTATAGTTATTTTCGTTTTAGGTTTATTTCAAATGTAATTGTGTGTCTAAATGTTATTGATAGTTACTTAATAAAAGTTTTCCAATCAGAATATACAGTTAAATTAGAAAGTACACTGTGTGCTGGTATGAACAAAGTAGATGTCTTTAACTCCTTATCTCTCCTTACAGCACAAAGTCATCCTGCTACAGAATTGAGGATTGTGTTGATTGGAGGAAGATATAATAACCTTCCCAGTGGTAAAAGTTCAGCTGGAAACTTCATCCTGGGTCAAAATGTTTTCAACACCAGCAGAAGAACAGCTCAGAGTGAAGCGAAGCAGCAGAAAGTGTTCAGCAGACGAGTCACAGTGATTGATACTCCAGGATGGTGGTGGGGTTATCCTAGAGAAGTCACCACAAAACTGTATCAGCTAGAAATCCAGAACAGTGTCCATCTGTGTCCACCAGGACCTCATGTCTTTCTCCTGGTCATTCCTGTTGGTTTACATTTATCACAGCTTATCAAATTATCACTAAAGCAGCACTTGGAGCTTTTTAATGCAGATGTTTTCAGTCACACCATTGTGCTGTTCACTGCTGTTTCTCCATGTAGTGATGAAGAGATAGAATCTAAAATCAGAAGAAATCCAGCCCTGCAGTGGATTCTTCAACAATGTGGAAACAGAAAACATTTTCTCAACATCAGTAACAGAGAAGATAGAGATCAAGTCAAGAAGCTTTTAGAGAAAATTGAGACCCTGATTACAAACAATGGATTCAGACACTGTTCTGTTGACAGAAGTCAAGGAGAAACTCTAAGAAAAGAAATGAGAGATTTGACTGAAAGAGCCTCAAAAAGGTTTGATCAAGTCCAGAAACAAAGAAACAAACTGAAGCTACAGATTGAAGGTAGGTTACAAGTTTATTTATTTATAATAAGTTACAATATTTCTTATCTTGTAAATATTCATGGATAATTGCATCAGATCAACCAAAGTTTGGCAGATAAAACTTTAGATTTTGGTAGTTGTAGTTTTATGGTTCATCATTTAAATAACCATAAAACTACTGAAATTACCAAACTATATACTAATTACATACCAATTACTAATTTAAGTTTAATCCCCTCAGTTGTGCTGTGACTCTTAGCGATTGTGTGTCTTCTTAGCCACACTATAATTTTTTTTTTCTAATTCACGTAAAATACCAGCAGCTGTAGTTACCATAATTTTACTGTATTTATATGGTAAATTACATGTATTTTACTATAAATTAGAGTCTTTTTTCAGTGCACAAAGAAGAGGTGTCATTGAATCCAAGAAGACAATAAATCACTCAGTTAACTGTGAAAAAAAAGTCCCCTCATTTTTGACATGATGCCTCTGAGTGAAGAGATCAAATTTAATCTATTAAATTGACATTCACTGGCATAGAAATGCAACAAATTGTTCACTTGGACCAATTTAACTTTTTACCTTTAAAGTTTTAGCTGAACAATAAATTGAAAATTAAGCTTCAGTAGAATTGAGATACAATCAGAGTTTTCATCAGAAGTTTTCAACCTGCAGCTCCAGAGTCACAAGAGGTTCCTTGGTTCTGTGGCTCAATTAATATTAACATTATTTAGTATGAATATAAACAACAAAATAGCACATTTAGTTCTGTTTACTGTTTTTGTCTCGTGCCTCCATGCAAACACATTTCTCTTCTACATAATGATCTATATTTAAGGAAATAAATGTTTTCAATCGCATCTTCTGTGTGAAAATCCCATGTAACCTTCAGTATAACATTGTTGAAGTTTCTCTATTTTAAAATGTTTGACTATTACTTGAAGAAAAGAAACATCAAATCAAACATAAGATAACAAAACTATTTTGTTTCTTGGTAAAACACAACCAAAACTTTATGACACAAATATAGAGCTAGAAAATTAAAATGAAGTACTGTGTTGAAAAAAAAATCTCTTTTGCTATTTTTTCCACAAAATCTTTGAACAGTTCACTGGCACCACAAAAGCAAAAGAAGATACACAAGTTACTTAAAATGACCTAAATCCCACAGTTTATGCCAAAGATTCACCTCCTGAGTATTTATTGTCTTTTCACCACCAATAATTAGCAGCTTTACAACCTTTTGATTCGTCTATTTTCTGTGTAATCAACTTGGCTCTAAATAAAGGTGAGTTGCATTTTTTTAATTGAGTGACCTAAATTATTTGTTTGTTTTTTTTCTGTTTTGTTGCTTTAGGTGGAAAAATCCCTCCAAGCCATTTAAGAATAGTGATGATTGGAGGATCATTTGCTGGCAAAAGCTCAACAGGAAACATCATTCTAGGAAAAAATGTGTTTAATGTGAATAAAAAGGGTAACAGAACAACAACCCACAGTGAAATCAGTCACAGTGTGGTTGAAGGAAGGCGGCTCACAGTGGTCGATTCTCCTGGATGGTATTATGTCAACACCCTTCAGGAAACCAGTGAGATGGATAAACTGGAAATAGAGAACAGTGTGAATCTGTGTCCTCCAGGACCACATGCTGTGCTGCTGGTTATTGATCTGACGACTGCTATGAGTGCATCATATCTGAGATCTGTTCAGGAACACATGAGTCTGTTTAGAGAAGAAATGTGGAAACACACACTTGTTCTGTTTACCTATGGAGACTTGTTAGCAGTGAAGACTGTAGAGGAGCGCATAGAGAGTGATGAAGGTCTGCAGTGGATAGTGAACAAGTGTGAGAACAGGTATCATGTCCTGAACAACAAGGACCACAGAGATAAGACTCAGGTAAAGGAATTACTGGAGAAGATTGAAGAGATGTGGGCAGGAAATGAAGATCCTTACTATGAAGTGGAGCTGGACCGAGCAACAGAGCTAGAAACCAAGAGAGAGACTGGAGACAAGATGGCCAGAAGGTTGAAGACGATCAATGAGAGAAAATCAAGAGTCCTGAAAGAGCTGATTGGAGGTCAGAAATAGACTGTTATATTTTCCAATATAGTCATGTAAAATTAATGTTTTTGTATTTAAACCATTACTATAATTTTGTTTATTTTACAGATGAGAAACATCCAATCACTGACATCAGGATTGTTCTTGTTGGCCAGAAATGTTCAGGGAAAAGTTTGGCTGGAAACATGATTCTTTTCAAAAGTCAGTTTATCAAAACTTTCGACAGAGATTGGTTGAAAAAGGTAAAAACATGCTGACTAAGCAAAAAGATTTGATACAATCTAAAATCAAGACTGTAGGTGTCCAGTGAGTAAAGTACATCCAAAAATATATTTATTTTTATTATTTCAGAACTACCAACTTCATAGAGAAACTTCAACATGTGTGAAACATGAAGGAAACTTTGATGGAGTAAAAGTCTCAGTGGTTGAAACTCCAGGCTGGTTCTCAGACCCAACACCACCTGACTGGATCAAAGATGAAGTTCTCCACAGTGTCTCCATGTGTTCTCCTGGACCTCATGTTTTTCTTTGTTCCCATCCTCAGATCTTTCACAGAGAAAGATCTCAAAGCTCTGCTGGAGATCATGAAGCCATTAACAGAGAGAGTGTGGAGACACTGCATGGTTCTGTTTATCAGGGGAAACTGGATCAATGACGTCCCTGTAGAGAATTACATCGTCAGAGAGGGAAAGGAGCTCCAGGAGCTTCTGGAGAAATGTGGGAACAGATACCATGTAATAAACCCTTATTCTCAAGACCCTGTTCCTATCAAAGACATGTTCCAAAAATGTTTTGATATTGTGAAGCAAAACAGAGGATGCTTCACAATTAAAGCTGAAGAAAAGAAACCTGAGATTCCACCTTGGCAAGCAAAACAGTTAGAAGAAGAATGGAGGAGGAGAGAACAGGAGCTGATAGAGCGAATGATGAAAGCTTTATCAAAGAAACCAGAAGAACCAACAGCAACTCATGTGAGAACAGCAAAGAGCAAAGATCGCAATCCTGACAGTAAGTTTTATATTATAATGATTTAATGATTTACAGTCTTCCTTACATGCTTTGTCTTAATTATATGTATTTTTCTCTTAAATAACACTTTAATGTCTGTTTCAGTGAGTGGAGATGTTGCCTCAGAATATGGGAGTATTTCAGAGAACAGGAGACGACGAGGACATGACCAAGTAGCTGAATGGCTGAATAACAAAGTGAGAGAGTCAGAGATCAGCTCTGGGATCGGCAGCATTTTTGCCTCAACTATATGTTTGGAAAACGTTGATGAAAGTTCTGAAAACAACTAAAACAAACTTGGAAATTTAGGAAAAGAACAAAGTACAAACTTATCTTATGAACTTCTAAAACAAAACTTTAATATTTAAATCCTGTTATTTTAGCCAATCAACAAAAAAAGACATAACGTCACTTGAAGAGTAATATCCAGAAAAGTTTTTATATTCTTTCCTGATATACTTTATAAAATCCAATAAAAAATAACACTGACATATTTAAAATATTTTTCATTATCCTGATATAGATTTCATCCTATTTTCTTGTACATTACCTAATATTCATAAAGGTTAATTTTTTATTAAACCAATGCTGGAGAGTAAATGTAATGTATAGTTGATTGAGCTGCATTCAAGAGAAAATACATCAGTAATAACATCTGTTTATTTGTTTATGATAAAATAAAACAGAAGTATTACTTATCTATTAATGGACAAACTATATTCTGTATCTCGCTTTTATGTTTTGTACCTTCCATTGGACTTTTTTAATCAACTAGAAGATGTATCTAAAAAATAACCTTATGCAAGTGTGTTGCGGAAACCTTGAAATGCTAATTTTAAAAGGTTCATTTGACCTCAGTTTTTGATCATTAGAGTTAATTCTAAGATTAGCTTTAGAGAAGATGTTTCCATCTGCTAAAGAATTGATCAAGTTTAAATTTTCAAGCTTTAAAATTTCCTGATTGTAAATCACTCCTTATTTGTGTAATCAATGATAACATAAGTATGTAAATAAAATATATGATATGAAGAATCAGTTTTGGTTCGCTATAATTTCTTAAAACTGAAATGCAACAGTGACCAAAATCCCTTCAGGGTATTAAAACATATTCATTTAGCTGGGCTATCTTGGGTGAAACAACATCCCCGATTTTGTTTCAGACTATCTTCAGATGTGATTTCTGACTTTCTTTTTACTCCAGCAGTTCAAACCAGACTATCAGGTTCAAATTCCAGCTGACAAAGAAACCCTAGTTATAGTTACAGTGGATGGCCCTAAGTCACAGAATTATTATTCCTGTGAAAATCAACATTGATGAGTCATGTCTGAGATCTGTCCAGTAACACATGAGTCTATTTAGAGAAGAAATCTGGAAACACACTTGCTCTGTTTAGCTATGGAGACTGGAAATCAGTG
Source organism: Poecilia mexicana (assembly GCF_051168715.1). Classification (NCBI taxonomy): domain Eukaryota; kingdom Metazoa; phylum Chordata; class Actinopteri; order Cyprinodontiformes; family Poeciliidae; genus Poecilia; species Poecilia mexicana. Next base: position 13,510,731 of record NW_028263377.1, on the reverse strand, counting down.
AAGACTGTAGAGGAACACAGAGAAAGTGAGGAAGGTCTCCAGTGGAACCTTCAGTTGTTATAAAGATCATGAATGTATCAAACATAGCTTAAAATAAATTTAACTTTTGCAATTTGATTCCTTCAAATTGGACCTCTGCCTCTTTGTTCTCTTTCAAACACTCTGTCTTCAGAACCTCATCACAACAACATTTCTCTATTAAGCTGTTTACAAATATTTTCTGGTACTTGGGTTGAGAAATAGTTTATATCAGCTCCACATATTCACAATGCCACCAGGTGCTGCTGCCATCAGAGTGGAGGAGGTGAGTGGGGAGGGTTTGGGGAAGAAGTGCTCTGTGAGGCGGGAGCTTGGCACCTGCAGCTCCAGAAAGGAGCTGCGTGGAAGGCGGCTCTTTGTGAGAAAAAGCATTTTAGATCCCCTGAATGGCTTCCACAGGAAATTAGAGGATTTCTCCAACATGCATAAAATAATAAAAGCACCACTTCAGGTGTGCTTTGATGAGGGAATAACATGATATGACATAAGCTCTCAAATGCTTTATATCAATTCTACATGATACATTATTGTATCATTTTACATAACACAGCACCTTTAGAAGATGTCACAGCTTTCCTTTGGACTGAGAGACTGTACAATGTGAAATTATTTAAAACATGAAGCAGAGCTGCCATCACTTAACAGATTTTTTAACAGGGTCTATCAGCAGTAATGGTCCAGAGTCTAAAATTTAATTTATGCTGCAGTGAAGTTCTAATAAATCCTAAATGAACATTTTAAATGTGTAAACTCGACTGATTTAACAACTTAAAGCAGCAAACTGACATATCTGTCCAAATGATATAGACTCTGTCAGTGTTTCAGAAAGTAGAGAAGAAGCAGCTACAATATTGTAAACAGATTATATATTTTAGATAATTAATTCCTTGAAAATAAGTATTCAATTTTGCTATAATTTGAGTACCTTCATTTTTTTTGCTGTCTCCTAATTATGAGTTGAGATCTTATAAGGCAAAGCAAATGCTTGAAAATGCATAAATCTTGATTGTGCTTTGGACTTGGCAAATTTTATTCAGTTTTTATTTATAAATCTATTTGTAAAATTTTTCTAATCTCAGCAGTTTTAGTGGAATTTCTTTAATTCTGAAAACCACAACAGATCTGCAGTTGTCCTTGTCGTCCAGCAGATGTCAGTTTCTGGCCATGTTTGACTTTACCAACCAACAACAATCACAACAATCATCTCTGCAATTTGCTTTCATTTAGGAACAAGTTTAGTGAGAATAAACAACAGGCAGAAACGTCAACAGTGTGAAGCTGAAGAAATGTCTGCTTCAGGAGTTATATCCAGCCCAGGTTAGTGATTTTTTATAAAACTCTTCCTCAGACTTTTTTCTCATCTTGGATTCCACTTTTTTCAACTTTTGTCTTACTGGCTAAATATGTTGAATTCAGAGACTTTTGACTTTACATTGCAGATGGGAGTAGGACAAAATGGCTCCCTCTGCTTTTCTAGATTTTTTATGTTGGGATGTTAATTTTGTAAAGTGATTTACAACATTATTCCTATGGAAATGTGCATTACAAAAAGATTTTATATTCTGAGATGGCTTACACAAAAAACATTTGTAAACTGTATTTCAATAATGTCTCAACTCTCCTTACAGCACAAATCCACCCTGCTACAGAGTTGAGGGTTGTGTTGATAGGAGGAAGGAGATCAGATGGAAGTCCCAGTGGTAAAAGTTCAACTGGAAACTTCATTCTGGATCAACATGTTTTTGATACAAGCAGAAGAACAGCTCAGAGTGAAGCGAGGCAGCAGGAAGTGTTCAGCAGACAAGTCACAGTGGTTGATACTCCAGGATGGAGGTGGGGTGATTCAAGAGAAGAGACTCCAAAATTGGATCAGATAGAAATCCAGAACAGTGTCCATCTGTGTCCCCCAGGACCTCATGTCTTTCTCCTGGTCATTCCTATCAGTTTACATTTCTCTCAGCGTGTCAAAGCATCTCTAAAGCAGCACTTCGAGCTTTTTAATGTGGATGTTTTCAGTCACACCATTTTGTTGTTCACTGCAGTCGCTCCATGTAGTGATGAAAAGGTAGAATCTAAAATCAGAAGAAATCCAGTCCTGCAGTGGATTCTTCAACAATGTGGAGACAGAAAACATTTTCTCAACATCAGTAACGGAGAAGACAGAGATCAAGTCAAGAAGCTTTTAGAGAAAATTGAGACCCTGATTACAAACAATGGATTCAGACACTGTTCTGTTGACAGAAGTCAAGGAGAAACTCTGAGAAAAGAAATGAGAGATTTGACTGAAAGAGCCTCAAAAAGGTTTGATCAAGTCCAGAAACAAAGAAACAAACTCAATAAACTGATTTCAGGTGGGTTACAAGCTTCTATTTAAAAAAAAAAAATAAGTCACAGTTCTCCATGTTATAGGAAATAATATTTCAGGATTCACATCTTCTGTGAGAACATCACCTGTAACCCTTTGTAAAATTTTGTTGAATTTTCACTTTTTGAAAATGTGTCACTGAAGTGATTAGAAGACATTAATATTTGTTTCCAGAAGTTAAAATATTTTGGTTTTAATTTGTTGTGGTTTTATGTTTTATCTTATGCTTAAGGTGCATTTAAATTGTTACAAATACTGTTGCACTGCTTTTATTGTGAGATTTGTGTGTGGGCATATGGGGATACGAGACCTGCTATGAAAAGAACACAGTAAATACTGTAACAGAGCTAGCTGCACCAACCTGATACAGCAGATTGGTGCAGCTTTAGGCAAAGATGGGCCCAAAGCGATGTGTTGTCATTTCAGAGAATGTTTTATTATTTTTAGAAGAAAACAAACCTCCAATAAGACTAAGATAAAAAAAAAAACGATTTAATTATACTACTACATGGCTTCTGGTAAAACACAACCAGAAGATTGAGTTTGTTTCCAGAGAAAGTATTCAGAAACAGAAAGCCAACATAGAACTAGACAAACCAGTCCCACAAGAAAACTTAAGTTCATTTTCTTTCGCAAAATCTTTTAACAGTTCACGGGGAGCTGTAAAGTAAAAAGAAGATACAACAGTCACTTAAAATGACATTGATCATGCAGGTCATGCAACAGATTCACCACCTGACTATTTGTTTGGCCACCAGTAATTTCAATTTATTTCAGCTTTGCAACTGCTGGGTTACTTTATTTTCTGTGTCGTCGACCCTGATCTCAATAAACCTGAGTTGCCAACTTGTTTTAAATTGAGGAAACTACATAATTTCTTGGTTTCTCTGTTTTGTTGGTTTAGATGGAAAAGTCCCTCCAGACCATTTAAGAATAGTGATGATTGGATCATCATGTGCTGGGAAAAGCTCAACAGGAAACACCATCCTAAGGAAAAATGCCTTTGGTGTTACTAAAAGTAGTAGGAGAACAACCCACAGTGAAATCAGTCATGGTTTGGTTGAAGGAAGGCGGCTCACAGTGGTCGATTCTCCTGGTTGGTTTTACATCAACACCCTTCAGGAAACCAGTCAGATGGATAAACTGGAAATAGAGAACAGTGTGAATCTGTGTCCTCCAGGACCACATGCTGTGCTGCTGGTTATTGATCTGATAACTATCATGAATTCATTATATCTGACATCTGTTCAGGAACATATGAGTCTTTTTAGGGAAGAAATCTGGAGACACACACTTGTTCTGTTTACATTTGGAGACTTGTTAGGAGTGAAGACTGTAGAGGAGCACATAGAGAGTGATGAAGGTCTGCAGTGGATAGTGAACAAGTGTGAGAACAGGTATCATGTCCTGAACAACAAGGACCACAGAGATAAGACTCAGGTAAAGGAACTACTGGAGAAGATTGAAGAGATGTGTGCAGGAAATGAAGATCCTTACTATGAAGTGGAGCTGGACCAAGAAGCAGAGCTAGAAACCAAGAGAGAGACTGGAGACAAGATGGCCAGAAGGTTGAAGAAGATCAATGAGAGAAAGACAAGACTCCTGAAAGGGATGTTTGAAGGTAGGCAATAAATAAGACATGTTTTATGATAAAGTCATAAAATATGTATGTTTTAGTATTTAAACCATTACTGTAATTTTTGTTTGTTTTACAGATGAGAGACACCAAGTCACTGAAATCAATATTGTTCTTATTGGCCAGAAATGCTCTGGAAAAAGTAAAGCTGGAAATCTGGTTCTTGTCAACAAGAGCTTCAATATAAACTTTGAGAGAGCTTGGTTGAAAAAGGTAACACAACATGCATGCAAAAACATTTGACACAGTCTATATATGCTCATGTTCTCACTAGAGCTCATCACCCCATGTCCTTACACTGGCTAGTGAGAATAGATTTTAAAATACTGCTGTTAGTTTATAAATCACTGAACTTAGCGTCACTATACATTAAAGATCTGCTGTTTCTGAATCAACCTTCCAGACAACTCAGGTCTTCTGGTTCTGACCTGCTCTGCATCCCCAGAACCAGAACCAAATCTGGAGAAGCAGCATTCAGCGTCTATGCACCACAAATCTGGAACAAACTTCCAGAAAACTGCATAACAGCCGAAACACCGAGTACTTTTAAAATTAGACTAAAAACCCATCTGTTTAGAGTTGTTTTTGAAACATAAATTAAACATTAATCAGCATTCTGATGTACCTCTTATGAGGTAGGTAAGTTATAAAACTATGAGATTTCTTTCAGTGGTAACAGACTTCCATAAAAGTCTCAAGCTGGGATCTTTGTTTTGTGTTTCTTCCTATACATCTTTAAAAGTGATGCACTGGAAACCACAATGATGGACATGACAAAGTCATTCTTGTGTTCTCATTGGGTGTTAATTTTTGCTTCAAAAAATTATCGGATGGGAAGCTAAAAAAGACAATTGTTTTGTATCAGTTGTAGAAGATAAGTGAGCCCATCTCCAAAGTGATTAAAGCCTACAATAACATCTGCAAAACATGTTGCAGCAAACACAAAAGTCCTGAGGGTTTGGGTTTCTGTGGGAAAGTTGTGAACAAATACTATCTTGCCTGTAATGGGTAACACACTTAAAGTTTTCATCTGATTAGTTTCCATGGAGGCTAATGCTAACTGCTATTTAGCATTAAATAGCAGTTAGCTATTTTTATGCTGACAAATTTTTATGTCAGCATAAAAATTTAAAGAATTATTTTTTTAAACAAATTACAGGAATAATCAGGGGTTCCTGAAACACTTGGTATAATAGCACTGTACTTTGTATCAATCTTATGGTTGAATGACAAATCATATTAAAAATGATAAATGTTGGATATAATGTCTGTTTAGTCCACTTAGCAGCAAAAGGTTTTTTTTTGTTTTTTTATCTGAGATGTTGCTTATTTTGACTATATGACTTTTATACAAAAATGCAAAAAATTGCAATAAATTAATTACAGCCCTTCAATTTTTTTTATTGTGCCTCAAGAATAAATTTTGTGTGTTTGCTTTATATAATTTCAGAACAAAGAAGATCATATAGAAACTTCAACGTGTGTGAAACATGAAGGAAACTTTGATGGAGTAAAAATCTCAGTGGTTGAAACTCCAGGCTGGTTCTCAGACCCAACACCACCTGACTGGATCAAAGATGAAGTTCTCCACAGTGTCTCCATGTGTTCTCCTGGACCTCATGTTTTTCTCCTGCTTGTTCCCATCCTCAGATCTTTCACAGAGAAAGATCTCAAAGCTCTGCTGGAGATCATGAAGCCATTAACAGAGAGAGTGTGGAGACACTGCATGGTGGTTTTTACCTGGGGAGACTGGATCAATGACGTCCCTGTAGAGAATTACATCGTCAGAGAGGGAAAGGAGCTCCAGGAGCTTCAGGAGAAATGTGGGAACAGATACCATGTTCTAAACCCCAAGAGTTCTGATGATCCGGTTCAGTTGAAAGAGCTGTTTCAAAAAATGTTTGTCATGGTGACTCAAAACAAGGGATGGTTCACAACAAAACATACAAAAAGAGAACGTGCAGATTCTGATTCTACCTCAGCAAAAAAACAACGCATGCTGACCGAAGACGAGTGGAACCAACGGGAGCAGAACCTGATAGACAAAATGTTGGAGGCTTTGTCAAATGAACCAGAGGAACCAACGGTACCTTTTACAGAAACATCAAGTAGCATGGACGAGGGCTACATACCATCCAGTAAGTGTAACTTAATCAAATTGAAAGTTTTGTGTTCATATATAATCTCATGCATTTTACTGCACACTTTTTCCATAGCAATCTGATTTTCTTTAGAAATGAGTTTTCATAGTCAGATGTAACAGAGAACCAAACATACAACATTGTCAATAATGACACCAGGAATTGCTAAACTAAATAAATACAATGAAAATAATCAAGCAGATACAAAGAAATATAAAATATGGAATTAAAGTTTCCTTTTCTGTTTCAGTGAGTGAGGATAAGGACTCAGATTGTGGGAGAATTATAAAGTTTGGAAATCTACAATTATATGACCAGGTTCCTGAATGGTTGCAGCAAAGACCGAGACCAGCTGAGATCAGCTCTGGGGCTTTGCACTCCAGCAACTTTTACTGAAAAATTGAAGAAAGTCTCCTAATCTAATGACAGAAAAAGTTTTTTCACTGAAAGGAAAAACAAAATGTCAGCATGTCCTCAAACATCACAAAGAGGCTCAAAAATGCTCTAACTTTAATAAGCAGGATAGAAAATAAAACTGACATCTGAGCTTTATTTGAAATCATTTAACAAGTGTGAGTGTTGCACTGCCGACATTATTGCATAAAATAAGTTGCTACAGAGTTGATCTATTGAAATGTAGTTTCCTGTAAATTGTCATTGTTTTATTAATTTAATTTTTTGTGTCCAAAATGAATGTATATCAGAATATTTAAAAACTCATAGATGTTAAACATGTTTCTGCACTTTTTTTAATTCAACTGTTTTTTCTTTTGCTTTCTATACACAAATGTGAAAAATATTTGAATTTATAACAAATGCTAAACCTGGTTGTGTAAGATGGAGTTTTTCAATTATTTTCATAACATTTATGTTCATGATATCTAAACGCAGTAGATTTTCTGAAGATGGAGATTATTTTAACTCATCTGTAGAGTCTGATTAATTTGTTGTTTGTCATACATGACAACTAGTTTTAATAACTGGCAAGTTTATTCTTGTTGGACAAAAATGTTCAGGAAAGAGTGAAGATGGAAATCTGATCCTTCACAATAATCGATTTGACATCAGTTCTAACAAAAGTCGGTTGAAGTAGGTAGCCTTGTATGCTGCCTGCACAGAAATGTTTTGTGATGCTGTTTCACTGAAAGAAAATATGAACATGATCAAACTAAACAATGGAGTCTTCAAAACTAGAAGACAAATAAAACACCCCTCAGAGGCTATATTGACACAAAACAACACTTATGGAACAGGAGGGGTGATGATTTGTTGATGTGTTTTTTTTTCCTTCTTCACAATAAACACCTTAATTTAGAATTTGCAGTTTGTGTTGTGATATTGTCTAATTTTATGGTTTGCAAACAATCTGAAACACTTAAAAGGACACATAAAACTAAAGGACATTAGGAAGAGAGCAAAAACTTTATCCCACCTCTGCACAGTGCATCTGGAAAGTATTCACATCTGAATTAGTCTCAACACAATCCTGTCACAGAAATCTACATACAATGAATCATTTTGATTTCATTTTTGGTGTTTGACTTCTGACCTGCATCATCAACTGTAGGATCTTATTTATAGAAGTGAGTGAATTTCCAGGTCCAGTCAACCCAATTTACTACAGGTGGACTCCATCTGTAGAAACATCTTAAAGATGATCAGTGGAAATAACTCAATTTTAAGCTTCATCAACAAAGTTTTAAGCAAAAAATGTGAATATCAAGAGTAATGAAAAAGATGGTTGTGGATATGTGGATAAGGTAAAAAAAAAAATTATGGATATTTTTATGATGCACTCATGCATGTAAATTTCTTTTTATACAAGGGAGAGACATTCATTCAGTGATATGTGGTGTAATGGTCTCGCTATGGTGTCTTGTACCAAAACTAACCATTAGCCAAACTCCTTCCACACGAGTCAGTAATTAGTTCTTCCTTTATTTCCATGTAGAATGGAGTGAAAAGGCATTGCTTCAAAGAACTCGACCAGGAATACAACGTTCATAACAGTCAAGTGTGTTCATCTGCTCTACCGGTAGCAAACAACCGTACTGACTAAATAACGTAAGAGTAAAGCAGTTCCCTAATAGTCCAACAGATGGCAGCAATGTGCCATGCAAATTAAAACACCCAGGACATGTGGACTGTTCTTGTTGGCCAAAAATGTTCAGGAAGAACATTGTGGGAAATCTGATTCTTTTTAACAAGATATTAGATATTTATTTGTTTTATAAAGATTGGTTGGAAACTATAACCTTATTTTCTGTATGAACAGAAATATCCTTCACATCAATCAGATTAGTTACTGATTTTTTTAACAGCTGTTCTTTTGTTCAAATTATCACAAAAGACTTACCTGAAATGTCTTCCAATGAGCTTGGAAGACATTTCAGGTAAGTAGTGGTGTAGCGGATATGTGCTGAGAGAATAAATCCGGCCAACAGTGGATAACAAGCTTTTTTTCTTCTGCCTCTCTTATCCAAACAGGATTTATCACCACATGCCTTCTGACTACTGCTAGGTTGGGGAGGGGAAAGAAGGGATTAAGTGAGGTAACATAAACATAGGTAATAAGGTGTTGACTACTTTGTATGCTTTGTATACTATTGTTTATGCTATTTTGCTTGTTATCTGTATGTCTCAACCATGTCTGTTCATTATGTTGGACTCTGTTGTTGCACATTTTGGTCACTGCCAGACCCGAAATAATAATAAAAAAATATTAAATTAAAAACTGGCAGAGACAAAAGCAAAACTTATAAAGCTTAGTTGAAGACCTAAACTTTTGCCTTAAAATTTTGAATTCTGGTAAAAAAAAATTTACAATGTGAATTTCCCTTTAAAAATGTACCTGATCATTTGCCTTTCAGGTTTACTAAAATAAACCTTTCATTTATGCATGGTTGAAAACATAACAGGCAAGCAGAACTGCTATAAACAACAATTTCTTGTGAGCATCAATGGTTCTTGGTATAAAGCTGTTTTGTTTTTTTCAAGCTCTACCACTTTCATAATTCAAATGAGCAAACTGATGTGTCTTTGCAAAATGAAAAAGATTCAATCTGAGTGTTTAAGAGAAAGTTGATTAAGATTTGGCAACAGAATAAACTACAGTAACATCAGTTTCTATATTTTAGATAATTATTTCCTTAGTAGATATTCTTCTTTGGTTTTTGCCATATTAAACTGTGGTTTCAGGATTTAGATTGAGAGTCCAAATGCTTTAAGTGAATTTAAAAAAATGTCCTTAGTTTTGAAATTTTAGGGTTAATGTATCTGTCTTTGGTAACCAGATCTGTAATTCTGCAGTGAGATAACAGGAAGAACTTGACAGACGAGTTACAGTTGTTGATATTCCAGGCAGGAAGTAGAGAAGAGAGAACCCAACCCACCTGGATCAGATCCAAATCCAGAACAGTGTCCATCTGTGACCTTCAGGACCTCATGTCTTTTTTTCTGGTCGTTCTCATTGGCTTATATTCACCTCAGTGTCTCAAACTATTGCTGGAGGAACACCTAGAGCTTTTTAATGTAGATGTTTTTATTCACACAACATACAACAGAAAGTAATACGAGTTAGAAAACATTGCCTAAGCAAAGTAGGTGTTTCTAAACTGCATGCAAATAATGGCTCATGCTCTCCTAACAGCACAAAGCCGCCCTGCTACAGAGATGAGAATTGTGCTGATAGGAGGAAGTGTCATTGCTTTTAAATGGTTTTGTATAGTTTAAACTTGTGCATATGTATTAATTAGTTTTACTTTTGTGTAAAAAGGTTGTTGTGTGTTGCAGTCTTCTGCCCAGGTCCCTCTTGAAACTGAGATAAAGATCTCAACAAGGTTTATCTGGTTAAACAAAGGGAATAAAAAAAACAAAAAAACTGTAAATGCATCTTAAGGAAGAACATAAAAATAAATACAAATTGAAACTTTTACACAAAAATGAAACTTTCACACTAAATTTCCAGATGATAGACGATAAGGGGAGGGGAGAAAGTATTTTTTCTGCCTATCTTAAAGTCTTTTAATAATATACTAGTTCATTCACTACCAGTAACTTTGCTGGTCACTTTTACCAATTGTTTCATCTGTTTTTGTTTCCTCAGATTTTTCTCAGAGGATGTATTGTGAAATTACATAAAAGCAACAGAACTGCTATTAATAACAGTTTTACATAAAAAGGTGCATGAGCAATAACATTCCTGAGTCTAAAACTATGGTTTGTGCTGCAATACATTTCTTAAAAATCAACAGTCAGCATTTTAAATATGTACGCTGCTGATTTACAGATTCAAAGCAGCAAATGTGTCAGAAAAATGACACAGGGTCTATAAGAGGTTAAACAGAAAGTTGATCAAAAATTGAAAGACAGGAGGAGCTCCATCAGCATAATCTGATTACTAATGTCAGATTTTATTTTCCACACAGTTTTTGTTTTTACTTTACCTTCATTTTCACTTCAGATCACTGTAGGTAATCAAATATTTCAATATGTAATCCAACAGTAAATTCTTCTAATGAGTAAATATTTATTTTCCTTCTTAATTTTACACAGTGGGTTTTATTCTATTTTTATTGATAAAACTATTTATTGATTTGTTCATTTTATTGTAAAATATTTGCTTTTGATAGTTACAGTAGAAATACAGTCATTGTGTTCATCTTGCAGCCGCCTCTATGTCTGACCTTACCAACCAATCATCAAGTGGAACAACATCCATCTCTGTTATCTTTACTTTCATTTAGGAACCAGTTTTCTGGGACCAACAACCAGCAGAAACCTCGGCAGAGTGAAGCTAATGAAATGGCTGCTTGAGCTGATATTTCCAACTCAGGTCAGTGAAACTTTATAAAACTGTCAATTTTGATCCTATTTAAAATGTTGCTGTTCTGAATTGTTATTTTAGTGGCTGAATATGTTGAATTCAGAGACTTTGGCTTTCAAGTTGGACAAAGTGGCTCCCTATGTTTTTATAGTTATTTTTGTACTGTTTGCTTTCTTGTATTAATGTTAACAATAATTAGTTTATTATTTCAATGTTCCAAATCGTATATATGACAGAAAGTAATATACGAGTTAGAAAACATTGCCTAAGCAAAGTAGGTGTCTCTAAACCTCATGCAAATAATGGCTTATGCTCTCCTAACAGCACAAAGCAGCCCTGCTACAGAGATGAGTATTGTGCTGATAGGAGGAAGTGTCATTGCTTTTAAATTGTTTTGTATTTGTTTTAAACTTGTGCATATGTATTAATTAGTTTTACTTTTGTGTAACAAGGTTGTTGTGTATTGCAGACTTCTGCCCAGGTCCCTCTTGAAACTGAGATCTAGATCTCAACAAGGTTCAGCTGGTTAAACAAAGGGAATAAAAAAAACTGTAAATGCATCTCAAGGAAGAACATCAGAATAAATACAAATTGAAAATGACAGCAATCCCATTTGTCACAACAATGTCCTAAGTAATAAAATAGCTTTTTGTTGGTTCTTACTTTGGGCTATCTGAATCTTTTTCTAGATGGTAGGAGCTCAAATTTACTGTGATTTATTATGATTAATGTCTCTTACATTTTTTCTCCCTCCTATTAAAAATGTTTGCTATATCAGGTAATTTGGTGCCAATAGTTTTGCAGGGTGTTTCTGTTTATTGTTTCATCCTGTTTTTGACATCTTTTGATTGTATAACATTAAACTGTATAAAACATGACAGAGAAAGCAGCTGCTGTCAAGTTTGCAAGTTCACAGCCCTGAGTCTAAAACTCTGATTTATGTGGTAAAAAAAAAATCTAATAAATCAGCAGTGAATATTTTAAATGGATTAACTCTAAGACTCAAAAAATTAATCCGTAAACTGATGTGTGTGAAAAATAACACAGACAGTGAGAGTTTGAATGTAAAGTTGATGAACAGCTTAGTTTCAGGAGCAGATAAAACAGCATAACTTCATGACAAATGATGGTTCTTGTTTTCTACATAAAGAGTATTTGCTACTTTGGTCACCTCAGTTTTCAAATTACTATGTAGAGCTTCAGTATTTATTTAGACAGAACAAAATCTTCTAATGAGTAATTGTTTTCCTGTTTGATTTTCCCACTTGAATTAATAAATGGCTTTTTTATTAATAAAATAAAGCCATTTATTAATTTAAATTTCGGTTTTATTGTGATATAATTACTTTAGGTCGTCAGAGTAGAAACGCAGTGATTCTAGTCCTCCAGCAGATGGCGATCTCTGACCATGTTTGACTTTATCATCCAACCATCAAGTATGTGGGGTGAGGGGGGAGGATCGAGGAAGGTGGGGGAATGTTGTTGTGGGAGATGGGGAGAAATGGTAGGTAGGGGACAGAGAGAAGAGAGGTGGGGTAGAGGTGCGATAAACAGCATACTTTGATTCAAAATTGATTAGCGGTTTTTCCCAACCCTGGTCCTCAAGGCAAACTGACCTGCATGTTTTCAGATGTTTGCACTTCAGCAAAACCCTGTTAATCAGCCATCAATTCAAATCATGTGTGCTGAATTAGGGGAATGCTTAAAAATGCAAGGCAGTGTGCCTGACAACCAGCGTCGAAAAACACTGGATTAGACGTTGGCAATTCAACAGTTATAATTTGACCACAAAACAACATCAATCCAATGACATCTCTTCAACATTGGTTACTTGGCTAAAACTGGATGATTGTTTGATGGTTGATCCAGCGTCAATTGTCAACCTCAACCAAAATCAACCATTCTGTCTATAATTCAAAGTTGAATTGCCATCGTGTGCTATCTGGGTACATCCTGACAACTGAAAAGAAAAAAATCATATTTCTTTCTGATACATGAACATCTTAGAAATGTTAATCATATTAACTTCCGTATTTAAAGTTTTCAACATTCTCATGTGGATATCATCCTATTTTCTGTTAATGAGCTCAATATTTGTAAGGGTTTATTTTGTCTTATTAAACTAACATTGGAGAGAAAATAGTTCTCTCCAATAGAATAGTTGATCTGCATACTAGAGAAAATATATAGCAACTGTTTATTTTTTTTATGATTGGTGATGTAAAAGTATTATTTTTCATATAATGTATAATCTGCTACATGTTGCACTTTCCTTTTATGTTTTGTACTTAACATTAGATTTTCATTTATAATTCTTGAAGATGTATTTTAAAAAAATAATCGGTAACACTTTATTTGAAGGGGGGTGAATAAGACTGTCATGACACTGTCATAAACATGTCATAACACCTGTCATGAACATCAATAAGCCTTCATGAATATTTATGACTGTTGTCATAAAGCGTCATTCGGTAAATTATGACACTTTTAATACAAAGTTGACATTATTCAAAATGTCTTTGTTATGACAACTTGACATTAACCAAGAAATCATTACTGTTTAAACTTTACCTTTAATAACATAAAGTTACCTAATTTTTAAAGTGCAATCAGTAATACTTTTATAACAAATTTATGTCAGTAATGAATTCTTGGTTAATGTCAAGTTGTCATAACAAAGATGTTTTGAATAATGTCAGCTTTGTATTAAAAGTGTCATAATTTACCGAATGTCGCTTTATGACAACAGTCATAAATATTCATGAAGGCTTATTGATGTTTATGACAGGTTTTTATGACAGTGTCATGTCAGTCTTATTCAACCCCCTTCAAATAAAGTGTTACCAAATAACCTTATCTGAATGTGATATTGAAAGCTTGAACATTTTATTTAGTTTTTTCAAGCCCTGTGTTTGATCATTAAAGGGTTAAATTGTTTGGAATGATGACCTGATTCTGAGATTAGAGCTCAGATTATTCAGTCTGCTGGTAATCAGAGTGAGTTTTCCCAATTTAAGATTTTTGTCAGGTTTTATTTTTTAAGCATTAATTTCCTGATTGAAAATCACTCCTTATTAATGTAATCAAAAATACTATAAGTATGTAAAGAACAGATCTAACATCAGGAATCAAGCTCTTAAAAACTGAAATTAAAGTTTCTAATTGTTTGAGTGTTTATTCAAAGGGAACTGAGTTACATTCACTGTAAATTATAAACTAATATAGGTGCAGTAAACATCCTGAACATCACTGGCTAAACTGAACTAACAGCTCAAATCCCTCTTGAGTAATTTCATAGTAATAAAGCATTCTACATGTGAAGACCAAAAATGTCAAAACTTTAAATCACTATGTAATGCTTCACCATTTAATTAGATAGTGAAAATTCTTCTGAGTAAATGTTAATTTTCCGTTTTTATTTGACCCAATGGGTTTATTCTGTGTTTAAAAAAAACTATTTGTTTATTGATTTCTTAAGTTTCAGTTTCATTGTACAATATTTTTTATGTATTATAATATAGAATTTTCAGTTTAATTTTGCCGTATTTTATTTTAGTTGTCAACTGCTGTTGTGTTAAATATGCTATACAAAAAAATGCGACATTGACAATTGAGGTTAGGGTTAGTCTACTGTTACAGTTGAAATGTAGTAATTTTAGTCTCCCAGCAGATGGCGATCTCTGACCATGTTTGACTTTATCAATCAGTCATCAAGCACAACATCATCAACCTCTGCTCTCTTTCGTTTAGGAACAGGTTTTGTGGGAACAAACAAGCAGAAACCTCGACAGAGTGACTCTAACAAAATGGCTGCTTCAGCTGATATTTACAACTCAGGTCTGTGACATTTTCATAAAACTTTCCATAAATTTTGTATATCTTGGATTATTCTTTTGTAAACTTTCATTTTAGTGGCTGAAAATGTTGATTTCAAAGACTTTGACTTTATGCAATAAATGGAAGTTGGACAAAATGTCTCCCTCTCATTTTGTAGTTGTGTTTTAGGTTTATTTTAAATGTAATTGTGTGTGTTAATGTTATTGATATTTACTTTATTAAAAAAGTGTTCCAATAGGAATATGGGTGATTCTTTTTTTGCGGCAACATTCCATGTCCCCATGTTTTGCTTTCAGTAATTTTTTGTAAAATGTGCCAAATATTTACAACAAAGTATTTTATTTTTATATTTATATATTTGCCATTATATATATCAAATATAAATGAAATGCCTTTTAAATATTATTTTGTTCTTTACACACCTTTTTGGTGACCAACATGCTCAATTTCATTGCGCCCCCAGTGCAATGTAATAGACTTCCTCATGAAGTTTAAACTATAATATATATATATTTTTTATGTTTTTCTTCAATAAGTTGATTAACTGGACTAAACACTATTTTAAATGCAATTGAATCTGTTGAAACTATTGCTTTATTTGATATTTTCTTCATATTATACATGTCCCAGTACTAACTTTCCTCCCTGTTAGGATTTTTCCTTTTTGCCTTAGAAAAGTCTAAAATTCCATAAAAACCATTTAATGTAAGTGACATCAGTTGGTTTTGAAGTAAATTCAACCATGGAAAACAAAGTAAGCTTCAACTGTCATTATCTCTGTACTTTTTCTTATCTTAAATATGTTAAACCTGTATGGGTAAAGCTTAAAGTTTCACCCTGTTAGGACAGATTGTGAAAAATGTTTATTCAGTAGAATTTAAAAAACATTATATTAGATTTGGTCATTAAAGGTTTGTTATTCTGTTGAAGGTTAACTAGCTAAATGTTCACCACATAAAGAGCTACAGGTAGATTAGTCAGAAAAGTTCCACCCTATGTTCATGAACCAAACAGGGTGGAAATTAGGGTGAAAAGTAATCATTTTAAGTAAAATAAAAAATGTCAGATGATGGAATAGAGCTGCAGAGTAATCTGAGGTATTAATAGATGTCTTTGCCATTTGTCTGTTTTCATTTCACTTGGTACCCCCATTGACTCCTGTGAGGGGAAGAATGAGTACCTGTCATGGGAAAATCCACTACAGGGATATCACCTGTTTTTGCCAAATAGAGCCAGGACAAATACTCTGCCTACATTTTGACTTGATACAGGCAATTCTGCAACCAATGATGAAAATCGTCAGATTTTAGAATCAAAGACATTAATTTTCCACCCTGTTATGGGACAATCCAGCATGTTTTGTTCCATTCCACACATGTTTTTATTAAATATTGTTACAGAAACATTAAATACTGTGAATTTTTCTGTGCCATGTTGGGAATTGAAGACCAATAAATGTACATATTGATATAAATTTTTAAAATTACCAATATTTTCAATGCTGACAGTAATAATGAGTTAAAAAAAACTTTTTTTTTTTTTTTTACAATACAGACATAAATGATTCGTAGCTACATGATGTGTTACAATTTCAACAATAAAACATGTTATATAGTAAAAGGGACACACTCTTTTTAAGAAAAAGTCATTATTTTTCTAAATTTACATGTTTAACTATATTTGTGGTCTATATGTAAATGTTCATAACAGGGTGGAACACATTCAGAGACAATGGTGAAAAAACACCTGTAATAATTAATTTATCCAATCCTGAGCTTGCCCATTATTAATTTCTTATTTTTAAACATGTCAGTGTTGTAACACAATATTTAAAACTTAAAACATTAATACTTTTTTTTTTCAAATGTCCTGAAGCCAAAATGTTGCCGCAAAAAAAAGAATCACCCAAATACAGTTGACCTAGAAAGGAAATTCAGTGCTGGTATAAACATAGTTGTTTCTAACTCAGTATCTCTCCTTACAGCACAAAGTCATCCTGCTACAGAGTTGAGGATTGTGTTAATAGGAGGAAGATCAGATATAATTCCCAGTGGTAAAAGTTCAGCTGGAAACTTCATCCTTGGTCAAAATGTTTTTAACACCAGCAGAAGAACAGCTCAGAGTGAAGCGAGGCAGCAGGAAGTGTTCAGCAGATGAGTCACAGTGGTTGATACTCCAGGATGGTGGTGGGATTGGCCTAGAGAAAACACCTCAAAACTGGATCAGATAGAAATCCAGAACAGTGTCCATCTGTGTCCACCAGGTCCTCATGTCTTTCTGCTGGTCATTCCTGTTGATTTATATTTATCTCAGCTTATCAAAGCATCACTAAAGCAGCACTTGGAGATTTTCAATGCAGATGTTTTCAGTCACACCATCGTGTTGTTCACTGCAGTCGATCCATGTAGTGATGAAAAGATAGAATCTAAAATCAGAAGAAATCCAGTCCTGCAGTGGATTCTTCAGCAGTGTGGAAACAGAAAACATTTTCTCAACATCAGTAACAGAGAAGATAGAGATCAAGTCAAGAAGCTTTTAGAGAAAATTGAGACCCTGATTGCAAACAATGGATTCAGACACTGTTCTGTTGACAGAAGTCAAGGAGAAGCTCTGAGAAAAGAAATGAGAGATTTGACTGAAAGAGCCTCAAAAAGGTTTGATCAAGTCCAGAAACAAAGAAACAAACTGAAGCTACAGATTGAAGGTAGGTTACAAGTTACTTTATGTCTAATAAGCTACAGTGCTGCTTATCCTGTAGATGTTTCTGGGTAATTGTATCAAGTCAACCAGAGTTTGGAAGGTAAAACTGATTTTGTTAGTGCATAGTTTAAAAAACTATTACAATTCTGAAATTACTAAACTATATGCTAACTATATACAAATTACTAATTTACGTTTGATCCCCTCAGTTGTACTGTGACTTTTAGTAATAGGGTATATACCACGGACTTCCGTTTTAGCACTTCCGCATTTTTTAGCCACATAGAATGCTTCCAGTGCGCAGGCAGCAGTATGTTAACAGTGGCTCCTCAGTCGCTGCAGGACTATTAATGTTGCCTATAAAATTATTCAGACGTCCTGAAACGCTCCAACAACAACAAAGGATTTAAGCTGGATGTGTCAAAACTTCACAATAACTTCAAAGGTAAGTTAATAAATCGTTTGTATTCACCATAATGCCTCATGTCTGACGTAGCTAACAGGGACAAGCTTACAAAGGTGCTATGTAAACGTTAAGTGTTTTGATTATCTGTGCAGTGTTGAATCTACATATCTATGCTTTATAGATCGATATAGATATATATCTATATAAACATATAGAGATCTCAGGGGTGGGCAACTCCAGGCCTCGAGGGCCGGTCTCCTGGAACTTTTAGATGTGTCTCAACTTCAACACACCTGAGTCAAATAATGAGGTTGTTAGCAGGACTCTGGAGAACCTGACTGCACTTAGGAGGTGATTCAGCTGTTGGATTCAAATGTGTTAGACCAGGGAGACATCTAAGAGTTGCAGGACACCGGCCCTCGAGGAACAGGATTGCCCACCCCTTGTCTATATTGTGCCCAAGCTATCAGTCGAATCTGAAGTTGGCTTCCGAACATAGCATCTAATTCGGAAAATAGCTAAAGGGCGATTACACTTAATTCTTCACTATCTTGAGCTTTTTTAATGTGTTGTACTTTAAAAACTACAACACCTAGATATTTCAAACCTAACTAGATTATTCTGTACTAACAACAGAATAAATAAAACATTTGTGAAACCTTCTAATTGATTTGTGAAATTTGTAAAATATCAATAATAGATTCCAGAACGCCTTAGATCTGAATTATTAAACTGGCATTATTTGTTATTTTAACTTCCCGTTTTCTTTCTTTTTTTTTTATCTTTATTATAGTTGGAGTTGGACAGAAGTTCTGTGTCATGGCTTCCTGGAGGGAGAGATTGGCTGAGCTAATGTTGCCAACAACTTTTCTCCTGCTATTAACGTTTTTGTTTTTCTTTATATAGAAAGTATTTCTATCAGTTGCTTTTTCCATTTTGTTTACAGTATTTGCTCTATTTTTTATTTTTACCTTAATGCTTACCTGGTCAGTTGAAGTGGAAATGTGCATCCTCTTGATTACTGGCAAATGTCAGAACCACATGGACTGAGCTGGTTACGTCAGATCAATCTGAATCTTTATTTCTCATTAAAACGACTTCTTGTAATTTTAAGACATTGTTATAAAATTGCATCTTTATTCTGCTGTAACGATGACTGCATTCTTGCAATTAAAATTTCTTGTATCCTGACCGTTATGCTCCCTCATACAACTCACAGAACAGATGGTTGAAATAAAAGCACTTTTTGAAAGTATTTTCTGTGACTTTATTATAGAAATTGAGGGCAGGAGGAATCGATTAAAATCAAATCTGGTATGAAAAAAATCTTGTAAGTCATATCGTCCAGCCTTATTCAGTATATTAAATTATATGACTAACTATATATTACTTAATATTCACATTTCTTTGCTGGTAATACCTAAAAGTGTTGCATTTTAACATCTCACTCCTGATCTACATGTAAATACTTGATATAACATAAAAACTGAGAAATGGGGGAAAAAGGTTTGTAAAATGTAGACTATTACAAATGATATTCAATTTTATTGTAGGTACAAACAGGATAACAAAATGAACAGTGAATATATAATATACTTTCTAGCAGCTAATCAGAGATCAGACTTGTTCGCCTTTACTGGTGATGAAAACTCGTCACTCTGGAGGAGAGGAAGAGGAGAGAGGAAGAGTAGCTCATCCCCGTCCAGGATGACTGCAGTGTCAGGGTAGCAAACAAAGTCTGCAGGAAGATTTTTGCATATCTGGTGCTCCAGTTTCAAGATCATAGTTTAACCAAGTACTGTAAAAAAAAGTTAGTCCACGTTGTGATGATCCGTGGACTGATGGACGCCATCAGCAGGTCCAGGTGCTTGGATCCAATGGAAAGGTAATCGGCACTGTGATCATGGCTCAGAAACACGAGGTGTTGCGATGCAAAACTGAAAAATTAAAAACACACACAAAAAAAAAACAATAAGCGTCCATATTTAGCTGAACAACATAATCAAAACTAATAAATCCTCAGCTCTTTTTGAGAGTTTTGCTTGAAAATAAATTGACAATATCTCAGGAAATTAAATGTTTAAGTGAAATAGTTCTGGTATCTCAAAGAAACTGCAAAAAATGTTTCAGAGGTGTAACAACACTGAAGTCACTGAGTAAGAGTGAACTAAAATACTACTTAGAAATGCATGTTAAAATACCATACCATACCATACCAACTTTATTTATAAAGCACTTTAAAACAACCACAGTTGATACAAAGTGCTGTACAATTTAAAAACACAACATAATAAAAAGTAATTAAAACAGTTTAAAAACAAAAACATACAATTTAAAACTAGATCCCACTGGTGTTGAAAGCCAAGTAAAATAGATGGGTTTTAAGACGAACTTTAAAAGTGGACAGTGAAGGGGCCTCTCTGATCTGCAAAGGTAAGTCATTCCATAATTTGGGGCCCATAACAGAGAAAGCCCTGTCCCCTCTGAGCTTCCTTTTTGTTCTCGGTACCTCCAAGAGCAGCTGATTTGCTGACCTGAGAGACTGATAGGGTACGTAGGGATGAAGAAGCTCAGTGAGGTAAGCCGGGGCAAGATTATGCAATGATTTAAAAACAAACATAAGAATTTTAAAATGAATCCTAAAATATACAGGCAGCCAGTGAAGTGAGGCCAGGACAGGGGCCACATGCTCCCTCTTTCGAGTTCCTGTCAAAAGTCGTGCAGCAGCATTTTGTACTAGCTGCAGACGTGAGAGCAGTGCCTGACTGACTCCCAGATAAAGTGCATTACAGTAATCCAATCGAGTTGAAATAAAAGCGTGGATCACCGTTTCAAAATGCTGCCTGGAAAGAAAAGATTTCACTGATGCCAATCGCCTTAAATGATAAAAGCTGGACTTAACCACGGCTCTAATTTGGCTGTCCAATTTAAAATCACTGTCCACCTTAAAACCAAGATCTGTAATAACAGGTTTAAAATATTCCTCCAAAGGTCCCAGGTCAACAGAGGAGGACTCACAGGAGCCACTGGGTCCAAACACCATCACCTCTGTTTTGTTTTCATTAAAGTTTAAAAAGTTCAAGGCCAACCAAGCTTTAATATCTCCTAGACATGCCAGGAGATGTTTGATTGAATGTACATCCTGCTGCTTTATGGGCAAATAAATCTGACAATCATCAGCGTAACAATGAAAAGAAATCCCATGTTTCCTAAGGATAGAACCCAGAGGCAGTAAATAAAGAGAGAAAAGCAGTGGGCCCAGAATTGAGCCCTGTGGGACACCATAAGACATTGAAGCAACAGATGATTCAGAGCCACGAACATTCACTGAAAATGTTCTCTCCTCCAGGTAAGACCTGAACCATTTAAGAACAGTGCCATCAATACCAACAATGTGGTGTAATCGCGATATTAAAATGTCGTGGTCTACTGTATCAAAGGCAGCAGTTAGGTCAAGTAACATCAGAACCACATGGTGACCAGAATCACATGCAAGAAGGACGTCATTAAAAACTCTAATCAAAGCAGATTCTGTACTATGAAGAGTTTTAAAACCTGACTGAAAAACCTCCAGAATGCCATTGTCATCTAAAAACTGTGTCAGCTGACAGTACACAATTTTCTCTAAAACTTTAGAAAGAAAAGGCAGCTTCGAAATAGGCCGATAATTAGCCAGAACAGTCGGATCAAGGCCAGGTTTTTTAAGCAGTGGCTGCACTACTGCATGTTTAAAACTAGCAGGGACCACACCTGAGGACAGACTGCTATTTATAATTGCAAGAACAGGCTGCCCTATGCTAGGTAAAATATCTTTAAAAAATCGTGGAGGCACAGGATCACGGGGGGAACCTGATGGCTTAATGTGGCTAACCATGTCCTCTAAAAGTGAGACAGTCAGAGGTTCAAACTGAGTGAAAGCAGCCGAGC
The DNA here is from genome assembly GCF_051168715.1 of Poecilia mexicana. NCBI lineage: Eukaryota > Metazoa > Chordata > Actinopteri > Cyprinodontiformes > Poeciliidae > Poecilia > Poecilia mexicana. Next base: position 13,488,855 of record NW_028263377.1, on the reverse strand, counting down.
AAGGTACTGAAATTGAAGGGTCAGACTCAGGAGCTGTGATAAGAGCCCTGGTACTACCAACCTTTTCAATAAAGAAACGCATAAAATCATCACACACATCAGGAGAAGCTTCCAAACAGGCATTCTGAGAAATATTAAGCACAAAGTCAATGGTGTTAAATAAAACACGTGGGTTATGACTGTTTGAGGAAATGATATTTGCCAAATATTCCCTTTTTGCCTCTTTAACTGTGCCCTGGTAGAGACGCCAACAGTCTTTTAAAATCTGAAGAGTAACCTGCAGTTTATCCTTTTTCCACCTGCGTTCAACACGACGACATTCCTTCCTTGCAGCACGAGTTCTGTCTGAATACTCTTTTGAAAGTGTGCAGCTGAAATTAATTTAAACTACTAGCAGGCAAAGCACAGTGTTCAGCTGATATCTGTACCAACAGTAATACACAAAATGATGCATAGAGGCATTAGTTTATAAAAGTCGAGGCAAACCTAAATTTACAATTTTAAAAACAAAAAGCAGCGGGAGGATGTAACTTCATAACTTCTTTTTCTAAGCTGAATCTCAGAGAAAAAAAAAAGAGAAATTACGTTGGGTAAAGCAAGAACAGATTATAGCAGCCAAATGGAAAAATTCACTCTAACGTGGATTATAATTATGAAAGAGCAAAAGTAGATGTCATATTTTCGGTATTCGGGAAATACGTGATTTGTACCATTTGTTCTGTGGGTTTTTCATGTGGATCGGTGAAACTTAAATGGCTGTAAAGCGAAGGTTTTGGACCTTAATCTGACCGACTACCTGTGTGGTTTGGATCGGGCTGAAGCGTTGCTGCTCTCGGCTGTTCTTAAATTACCTGCTCGGTATCGGAGGGGCTCGTCGCTCCGACTGCATGTTAAATGTATTTTAAATATTAATTAATATTAATATTTAATAAACAAAAGCTAAGGAGTTGCCTAAAAATAATTTCATACTCCGTATAACACAAACGCATTAACACACATATTGACTTACCTTGTGCCGAGTCGCTGTCTCTGTTCTCAGCCTGTTCCCGTTGCAGTGGATTTCCTCCGGCATTATTTTTCTCCAACAAATTATTCCAGTGAACAAAGCGCGTACAGCTTCCTTTTAACCTCAGTCCCAGCCAGCATACCCATGTGGGCCCCATATGGGAAAAAAGAGGGCTGCCAATATGGGCCCCAAATGGGTTTGTCCGCGGGTTCCATGGTGGCCCCACATGGGTTTGCCCAGGTAGATTTAAATGGGTGCTGACTGGGTTTTCAGTGGGACCCAGATGGGTAACTTACATGAGCCCCATCTGGGCCCCACTTGGGAGCTTTCATGAATTTTTACCTGGGCCCCAACTGGGTCTAAACTGGGCTAGAATATGGGTACCAAGTGGGTTTGTCCACGGGTTCCATGGTGGCCCCACATGGGTTTGCCCAGGTAATTTAATTGGGTGCTGACTGGGTTTTGAGTGGGGCCCAGATGGGTAACTTACATGAGGCCCATCTGGGCCCCACTTGGGAGCTTTCATGAATTTTTACCTGGGCCCCAACTGGGTCTAAACTGGGCTAGAATATGGGCACCAAGTGGGTTTGTCCACGGGTTCCATGGTGGCCCCACATGGGTTTGCCCAGGTAATTTAATTGGGTGCTGACTGGGTTTTGAGTGGGGCCCAGATGGGTAACTTACATGAGGCCCATCTGGGCCCCACTTGGGAGCTTTCATGAATTTTTACCTGGGCCCCAACTGGGTCTAAACTGGGCTAGAATATGGGTACCAAGTGGGTTTGTCCACGGGTTCCATGGTGGCCCCATATGGGTTTGCCCAGGTAATTTAATTGGGTGCTGACTGGGTTTTGAGTGGGGCCCAGATGGGTAACTTACATGAGGCCCATCTGGGCCCCACTTGGGAGCTTTCATGAATTTTTACCTGGGCCCCAACTGGGTCTAAACTGGGCTAAAATATGGGCACCAAGTGGGTTTGTCCGCGGGTTCCATGGTGGCCCCACATGGGTTTGCCCAGGTAATTTAATTGGGTGCTGACTGGGTTTTGAGTGGGGCCCAGATGGGTAACTTACATGAGGCCCATCTGGGCCCCACTTGGGAGCTTTGATTAATTTTTACCTGGGCCCCAACTGGGTCTAAACTGGGCTAGAATATGGGCACCAAGTGGGTTTGTCCACGGGTTCCATGGTGGCCCCATATGGGTTTGCCCAGGTAGATTTAAATGGCTGCTGACTGGGTTTTGAGTGGGGCCCAGATGGGTAACTTACATGAGGCCCATCTGGGCCCCACTTGGGAGCTTTGATTAATTTTTACCTGGGCCCCAACTGGGTCTAAACTGGGCTAGAATATGGGCACCAAGTGGGTTTGTCCACGGGTTCCATGGTGGCCCCATATGGGTTTGCCCAGGTAGATTTAAATGGCTGCTGACTGGGTTTTCAGTGGGGCCCACATGGGTAACTTACATGAGGCCCATTTTGGCCCCACTTGGGAGCTTTCATTTTTACCTGGGCCCCAACTGGGGCTAAACTGGGCTAGAATATGGGTACCAAGTGGGTTTGTCCACGGGTTCCATGGTGGCCCCACATGGGTTTGCCCAGGTAATTTAATTGGGTGCTGACTGGGTTTTGAGTGGGGCCCAGATGGGTAACTTACATGAGGCCCATCTGGGCCCCACTTGGGAGCTTTCATGAATTTTTACCTGGGCCCCAACTGGGTCTAAACTGGGCTAGAATATGGGCACCAAGTGGGTTTGTCCACGGGTTCCATGGTGGCCCCATATGGGTTTGCCCAGGTAGATTTAAATGGCTGCTGACTGGGTTTTCAGTGGGGCCCACATGGGTAACTTACATGAGGCCCATTTTGGCCCCACTTGGGAGCTTTCATTTTTACCTGGGCCCCAACTGGGGCTAAACTGGGCTAGAATATGGGTACCAAGTGGGTTTGTCCACGGGTTCCATGGTGGCCCCATATGGGTTTGCCCAGGTAATTTAAATGGCTGCTGACTGGGTTTTCAGTGGGGCCCAGATGGGTAACTTACATGAGGCCCATCTGGGCCCCACTTGGGAGCTTTGATTAATTTTTACCTGGGCCCCAACTGGGTCTAAACTGGGCTAGAATATGGGCACCAAGTGGGTTTGTCCACGGGTTCCATGGTGGCCCCATATGGGTTTGCCCAGGTAGATTTAAATGGCTGCTGACTGGGTTTTCAGTGGGGCCCAGATGCCTCATTCCTGTAGGAACAATGGGGTCTTTCTCACCTAACCTGAAAGTGAATTACATTAATAGATATACAATCTTAATCAACAAACCAAAGTATTAAAATGCTTTAGCACAAAACCTGCATTAAAAAAAAAGAGATGAAAAATGTCTTTTGGTCAAGGTTTTTATTTGGTAATTTAAAATATTGTCAGTTTTTTTTAACTCGTCAATTATAAGAACTTTATTAACACAGAGCAAATGATGCCACAAGAAATGCACTGGTAAAAGAAATCTACAAAATTATTCATATTGCAGATTTGAAAATAAACTAGTTTAATATAACAAATGTATAAAAATAGATCTATATGTAGATATATAATTATCTATGTAACTAGATTTCTAGCTATGTAAATATATATTTATCTCTATATATATAGATCTATATATCTAGATAGTTATATTTCTACATCTCGTTATCTAGATAACTATGCATCTAGTTATGTAAATATGTATAGATACATACATGTATATAGATCTATATCTAGATATGCAACTATATAGATAGATCTGTACATCTATATATAAATACATATAAATATATATCAACACACACACACACCTACATAGCTCTTTCACACTACATTTTTGTCAAATATTTTTAATAACCTATATGCCACACTTGAAAGCTCTCATACATCATTGTAACTGTCCATCTTGGAACCTGCCCACCTGAGTCTGAGCTGGCTGCCTCCCTAGTCGCTCTAACTTTTCTATTTCCACCTCTGTCCGGGGCTCCAGTAACCCACTTCGAGTGCCTTTTCCGTATCTTTGTGTGATTCCGTGGATGGATCCATTTCTTTTAAGTGCACCTAAAAAACAAGCAAAGGTAGAAATTGCATTAGTGTTTTACTTTTAGTACAATGTAACATTAATGAAATGTGCATCTCTTCCCCTTCAAGGGGCAGAAATGCTTGCAGGGATCTGCCAAAATCAAAGCACTCTCGAGTCATTATTATTATGTAGATAGAGGTGTGCAGATCGATCAGCAATCATAAGCGGTTAATTTCCGTGAAAATGTGTTTGATTGGTGATCGCTGATCACGGCCTCTTGTTGCAGATCACCTGTATCTCATTCGCAGCCTGCATGTGCAGCTGATCTACTCTTTCCGTCACACTGCGCACTTTTTAATTTTGCCAGATAACATGTTATCATTTATGCCTAAAGTGAAAAAATAACAGCCAATCCAGATGATCGGCAGCGATGGGCCCCATGGGTGATCGGTATCAGAATTGGAAGCAAAAAACCTGATCGGAGCATCCCTAGTACACACACTATATTCTTATTGTAAATTTAAAATATATTAATGTATATAAATCAACTACTGACATAAAGGTTCTATCATGGTCTTGTATATTTTGTTAATACTGTTTGAAATGCAAACAATATTACCTTCAAATTTTGTCAGCAATCAAATCTTTAAGTTCTTGAGAGCACAGTGAAAGAATACTATGTGAATTAAACCAAAAATTGAAGTCTCAGTTTTTAATCTAAAAAAAAAAAAAAAAAGATTACTAAAAATGAACAAAAGGCATAAGACAACCAAAATTAACAAATGTTCAAGAAAAAAAGTGAATATAAAAACTGATCTTTACCATACAAAACATCAGAGACGCAGGTCCCGGAACTTGTTTCCTATGTCGGCCAAACAGGTTGAACTGGAGGGCCAATTCAGGGGACATGAGGAATCACACAGCTTGTTGTACTGCATCATCTAAGGACCCTCCTCCTATTTCTGCAACCATGACAACCTTAAGTATAATGACAATTACAAGACAACATTTTAAAATCAGGACGCATGATACATTTAGTTTTTATTAATTGATTTGTTATTGTTTCACACATATATAGCTTATAAGCTTACTTTTATACATGGACAAAATGCCAATTGTTAATGTCTGTATCAATTTAAGTCAATAAATTTTGAAGGATTAGAAGGAAAAAGTAAAGCAAGGAGAACCAAATGGGTAAAAGAACTGAGAGCAGCTCAAATGACAACCAGGGAGAAAGAAGATCTAGAGCAGTGGTTCTTAACCTTTTTTGAGGTACCGAACCCCCCAGTTTCATATGCGCATTCACCGAACCCCGCTTCCCCCCTCCTTGCCCCATCCCTGTGCTCCTCCGCAGCACTGATTGGCTAAGCAATGTAACGTGATCCTCCGCAGCAAATGATGGCAAAGCGGCACATCACGACTTTACACAAGTTTTTTTTCCCTCCGCGGCAGAGGCTCCGCCGAACCCCTAGGGTTCGATCGAACCCAGGTTAAGAACCACTGATCTAGAGTTGTGTGTTACAGAAGTCCCTGTTCCACGTTACCTTCTACGTCGCTTTTCTGGAATATCATTATCTGTTTGAAGATCTGATGTCACTTCTGCCCTTGCAAGCCTTCTTCACGCTTCTCCATAGTAGTCTGTAGAAAATAAATTTTTTAAAAAGTATTAAAACATTGGTAAATCTAAAGCTCCCATTTGCATTGACCAAACAAATGGCTAGTTGAGACCTAAACACCCACTTGTCATGTTTTTTTGCAGTGAAACGATGACAGAATAACACGCTTTAAAATGTCACTTACACAATAAAACAAACATGATTTTAAAATATTTACTACTATGCCTTCATTCTATTTAGAAAAAAGCTTTTATGCCAAATATACTGAAACCACATGGGCCCCATTTCGTGTTGCCCATTTCTGTCCCATTCTCAGTTAGCCCACAATAATGCTGAATACAGTCTACATTTAGCCCAAATGGGCTGACAATATGGGTCCCATTTTAGGTTAAACATATGGGCCTCGTGTAGTTAGCCCAGACAAAACCCATGCCCATTCATCATTACCTATCTAGCCCACAACGACACGATTCAATGCAGTTTCATGAAAGAAAAAAAAAATTAAAAATGCACAATTAATGGATCCCAGCTATGCATGCTGGCTTAATTGGCTGCGAGAAAGATTGTTAAAAACCCATGTACACAGAATGAAAGCGAAGTAGTTACTCTTTATAAATAATGTAAGTGGTTTTATCGTGTCAAGGTACTTTAAAAGCAACCTCCGCTAGCAACGTAGATTCATTAGTGAACCGATTTATTCTGCCGCGTTGGCGCTCAAATTTACCGGTGAATGGCGCCGCAGCGTATTTGAAAATGATCTGGCCCAGAACAGTTTGAAATCGCTCTGCATCCAAATATTCTTACCTCAATAATGGCAGATGACTTATTGTGTGTGTTTTACAATATTAAAAAAATCACCTAAAAGAAAAACAAACAAAAAAAAGAAGAAACAACTAATTAGGTCTTTCGGGGTACTCCGGTCATCCGAACCATTACGAGCAACAAATGTTTTAACTAACGATTTAAAATCTCTCCCTAAAATTTGACACAATACAGACAAAACAGACAGAAGTGTACTTACAGATTCTTTAGTAGAAGGCCAGCGAACCTGCAGACTCCACGCCAACGGACTGATGGGACTACGTTTGATTTTGAAACCGCATATCCATCCGCCGTTAACAATTGTACGTTCTCCAAGAAACACGAGATTAATTTTGAGAGTAATACATCGGTTTAACAAATGTAAAACCGATGTAGCACTCGCAAATTTTCTCAATAAAAATAAATAAATATAGTCGTCCTTATTCAAATGTGTTTTGGAACTACTTTCTTTAGTGGATGTGTAAAGTGTCTACTTCAATTCACCAACCTTTATTGGCAACGGTGCCAGAGAAAAAATGAACAAAAAGGTTAAAAAGATTATTGAAAAAAGATTAAAAGATATAAAAATAATAATTAATAGAAATATTTAGTTTTTTTATTTTATTTATGCTGACAACTTGGAAAATGTTTACAGATGAAAAAACGGATGCTAAAAATTTTACTCTTGTCTTTCTCACTTGAGTTTTGTTTGAATTCATTTTCTAAACATTTTGTAATATTTTTCACGATGATCTGATCTGAACTATTTCTCCAAATAAGAATTAAGTCCTTCTGTGAAAAAGCTGCAATGAACACTTTGGATGTCACATCCTATTGATAATAAAATAAAATTAAATTACATTTAAAAAAAGAAGCAAGGACAAAAGTCCACTACTACCTATTTTGAGTGAGCAGCAGAAGATTATGCATATTTAAAACAGATAATGTCACAAAAATGTTAGGACATCTGGACTGTTCTAGTGTAAAATAATAAAAAGAAAAAATGCTAGGACTTCAAAGTGTAGCTTGGACAATACTGAACTGGTTTAAAAAATAAAGCATTGAAGCATATTTTGGTCTTCTGGAAGCCTAGTGTAATGTCGGTGTTAGTAAATGAGCCAGACAAAGAAATCATGTAGTGAGCATGGTTCAAATACAATACCTCTTTATGACCTCCAAGATGAGGTAACCATCCAAGGAGAGCTTTTCATTTTGTAGAAAGCTTATACAATTGCTTCAACAATTTACCTTTTATCAGCTCCAATACAGGCCAACTGAGTAACAATTTCCTTAGCTAAAGGCCATCAATCTGACATCTCATAATTTTTTTCAAAGTTTTTATAATCTTGCTCTTGCAGCTTTTGCTTTTGACATATAGTGAAAATTTTAAAAGTGACAGGGTAACCACATTGTCTAATCAGATTTTTTTTTAAATTTTCCCATTACCCCACATGAAAAAGGATTAAGGTCTACATTTTCCTACCCAGGTCTAACCCAAGTATGGTCAGCCCATGCTTATGTCATGTGGGTTCAATGTGGTCAGCCCACATGGGCTTCCCATGTTGGGCCCATGATACTGAAACTACATGGGCACGACATAGTGTTGCCCATTTTTGCCCCATCCCCAGTTAGCCCACATAAAAATGGAATGGGGCCTACATATGTATGCCCAGGCCCAACCCATGTACAGTCAGCCCGTGCTTATGTCATGTGGGTTCAATGCAGTCAGCCCATGTGGGCCCCACATAGTGTTGCCCATTTTTGCCCCATCCCCAGTTAGCCCACATAAAAAGGAATGGGGCCTACATACACATGCCCAGGTCCAACCCATGTACGGTCAGCCCATACTTATCTCATGTGGGTTCAATGTGGTCAGCCCACATGGGCTTCCCATGTTGGGCCCATGATACTGAAACTACATGGGCACGACATAGTGTTGCCCATTTTTGCCCCATCCCCAGTTAGCCCACATAAAAATGGAATGGGGCCTACATATGTATGCCCAGGCCCAACACATGTACAGTCAGCCCGTGCTTATGTCATGTGGGTTCAATGCAGTCAGCCCATGTGGGTCCCACATAGTGTTGCCCATTTCTGCCCAATCCCCAGTTAGCCCACATAAAAAAAGGATTAGGGTCTACATTTTCCTGCCCAGGTCCAACCCATGTACGGTCAAGCCCATGCTTATCTGGGTTCTATGCGGTCAACCAACATAGGCTTCCCATGTTGGGCCCGTGATACTGGAACTACATGGGCCCCACATATTGTTGCCCACTTCTGCCCCATCCCCAGTTAGCCCACATAAAAAAGGTATGGGGCCTACATACGCATGCCCAGGTCCAACCCATGTACAGTCAGCCCATATTTATCTCATGTGGGTTCAATGTGGTCAGCCCACATGGGTTTCCCATGTTGGGCCCATGATACTGAAACTAGATGGGCCCCACATAGTGTTGCCCACTTCTGCCCCATCCCCAGTTAGCCCACATGAAAAAGGAATGGGGCCTACATATGCATGCCCAGGTCCAACCCATGTACGGTCAGCCCATACTTATCTCATGTGGGTTCAATGTGGTCAACCCACATGGGTTTCCGATGTTGGGCCCATGATACTGAAACTACATGGGCCCCACATAGTGTTGCCCACTTCTGCCCCATCCCCAGTTAGCCCACATAAAAAAGGAATGGGGCCTACATACGCATGCCCAGGTCCAACCCATGTACGGTCAGCCCATACTTATCACATGTGGGTTCAATGTGGTCAGCCCACATGGGCTTCCCATGTTGGGCCCGTGATACTGGAACTAGATGGGCCCCACATAGTGTTGCCCACTTCTGCCCCATCCCCAGTTAGCCCACATGAAAAAGGAATGGGGCCTACATATGCATGCCCAGGTCCAACCCATGTACAGTCAGCCCATACTTATCTCATGTGGGTTCAATGTGGTCAACCCACATGGGTTTCCCATGTTGGGCCCATGATACTGAAACTACATGGGCCCCACATAGTGTTGCCCACTTCTGCCCCATCCCCAGTTAGCCCACATAAAAAAGGAATGGGGCCTACATACGCATGCCCAGGTCCAACCCATGTACGGTCAGCCCATACTTATCACATGTGGGTTCAATGTGGTCAGCCCACATGGGCTTCCCATGTTGGGCCCGTGATACTGGAACTACATGGGCCCCACATAGTGTTGCCCACTTCTGCCCCATCCCCAGTTAGCCCACATAAAAAAGGTATGGGGCCTACATACGCATGCCCAGGTCCAACCCATGTACGGTCAGCCCATACTTATCACATGTGGGTTCAATGTGGTCAGCCCACATGGGCTTCCCATGTTGGGCCCGTGATACTGGAACTACATGGGCCCCACATAGTGTTGCCCACTTCTGCCCCATCCCCAGTTAGCCCACATAAAAAAGCAATGGGGCCTACATACGCATGCCCAGGTCCAACCCATGTACGGTCAGCCCATACTTATCTCATGTGGGTTCAATGTGGTCAGCCCACATGGGTTTCCCATGTTGGGCCCATGATACTGAAACTACATGGGCCCCACATAGTGTTGCCCACTTCTGCCCCATTCACAGTTAGCCCACATTAATGCTGAATGGGGCCCATATGTTTAGCCCTAATGGGCCAGCCCAAGTGGGTCCCATTTTAGGTTACCATATCGGTCCCATACAGTTAGCCCAGATAAAACCCATGCCCACTCATAACCCATGTAGCCCACATCAAACCCAAGTGGGGCCCACCTATGCATGCTGGCTGGGTCAGTCTTCCCATTTCTGACGCTGGATCTTCAATATCCTCAAGCTTTGAAATAGCAGGCAGCTACAAACCTTATTTTCTGTATGAACAGAAATATCCTTCACATCAATCAGATTAGTTACTGATTTTTGTTCAAGTTATCACAAAAGACAGCCAGATAGTAAAATGGATTTGGAAGACATTTCAGGTAAGTAGTGGTGTAGTGGATATGTGCTGAGAGAATAGTGTTACTCAGTGTTACTGAGTAATTTTGTTTGATTTTTTATGCTATTTTGCTTGTTATCTGTATGTCTCAAACATGTCTGTTCATTATGTTGGACTCTGTTGTGTCATTATGTTGGACATTGTGTGTGTTACTGGAAAGGAGAGATGTCATTGAATGCAAGAAGACAATAAATCCCTCAGTTTAACTGTGGAAAAATATTTTCCTCTCAGTACTGAGGTAATGAATCTGAGTGAAGAGATACTATTAAGTCTATTTCTTAAGGTGACATTAATTGGCACAGAAACACAACAAAACGTCACTTGGACCAAATTTTTTTATCATAGTTTTTCCAGAACATTAAATTAAAAATTAATCTTCAGAAGTATTGAGATACAATCAGAGTTTTCAACCTGCAGCTCCAGAGTCAAGAGGCTCCTTGGTTCTGTGACTCAATTAATACAGTATTAACATTGTTTAGTATTAATATTAACAACAAATTAGAACATTGAGTTTTGTGTTTTCTTTTTGTTTCATTACTTTTGTTTTGTCCTGTGCCCCCATGCAAAAACACATTGGACCCCCTCCTCGTAAATTGGATCTAGAACCGCCACTGGTCTTCTAGTTGAAGGAAAGAAATGTTTCAGGATTCACATCTTTTTTAGAACATCATTTGTAACCCTCTGCAAAACATTGTTGAAGTTTTTTTTTTTTTTTTTTTGGAAAATGTTTGAGTACTTGAAGAAAAGAAACATCAAATCAAACTTAAGATACAAAACAATTTTGTCTCTTGGTTAAACACAACCAAAGCTTTATGATTCTTTTCAGAGAAAGGTTTCAGAAAAAGAAAGCTAAGCTAGAGGAATAAGAGCAAATACTGTGTAAAACAAATGCCTTTTGCTTTCTTTTACTAAATCTTTTAACAGTTCACTGGCACCGCTAAAGTAAAATAAGACACAACAGTTACTTAAGCACTTTGAATTCCCTTGCTGCTGAAAATGTGCTTTATAAATAAATTACCTTACCTTAAAATGATCTAAATCACACAGTTCATGGATTAGATTCACCTCCTGTGTATTTTTTACCTTTCTCTTTTGACAATCAAAAATTAGCACTTGTTTTAGCTTTGCAACTGTTTGATTCGTCTATTTTCTGTGTATTCAACATGGCTCTCAGTAAAGGTGAGTTGTATTTTATTTTTTTTAATTTAGTGAACTAAATTATTTATTTTTTCTGTTTTGTTGTTTAGGTGGAAAAATCCCTCCTAACCATTTAAGAATAGTGATGATTGGAGGATACTATGCTGGCAAAAGCTCAACAGGAAACATCATTGAAGGAAAAAATGTGTTTAATGTTGATGAAAAGAGTGACAGAACAACAATCCACAGTGAAATCAGCCACAGTGTGGTTGAAGGAAGAGTGCTCACAGTGGTCGATTCTCCTGGATGGCTTTACATCAACACCCTTCAGGAAACCAATGAAATGGATAAACTGGAAATAGAGAACAGTGTGAATCTGTGTCCTCCAGGACCACATGCTGTGCTGCTGGTTGTTTCTCTGACAATAAACATTGATGAATCATATCTGAGGTCTGTTCAAGAACATGTGAGTCTGTTTAGAGAAGAAATCTGGAAACACACACTTGTTCTGTTCACCTATGGAGACTGGCTAGGAGTGAAGACTGTAGAGGAGCGAATAGAGAGTGATGAAGGTCTGCAGTGGATAGTGAACAAGTGTGAGAACAGGTATCATGTCCTGAACAACAAGGACCACAGTGATAAGACTCAGGTAAAGGAACTACTGGAGAAGATTGAAGAGATGTGGGCAGGAAATGAAGATCCTTACTATGAAGTGGAGCTGGACCGAGCAGTAGAGCTAGAAACCAAGAGAGAGACTGGAGACAAGATGGCCAGAAGATTGAAGACGATCAGTGAGAGAAAGACAAGAGTCCTGAAAGAGCTGATTGGAGGTAAGCAATTAATGGTACATATTTTCAAAGACAGTCATATAATAGAAATATTTGAGTATTTAAACCATTACTGTATTTTTTGTTTCTTTTACAGATGAGAGACATCCAATCACTGACATCAGGATTGTTCTTGTTGGCCAGAAATGTTCAGGCAAAAGTATAGCTGGAAACATGATTCTTGTTAAGGGACAATTTAATAAAACTCTTGGCAGAGTCTGGTTGAAAAAGGTAACACAACATGGTAACAAAGCAAAAAGATTTCATACAATCTAACATTCAGACTGTAGTTGTCCAGCGAATGACATCCATCAAAAAATAGATTTATTTCTTGTTTGATTTTTATTATTTCAGAACTACCAAGATCATAGAGAAACTTCAACTTGTGTGAAACATGAAGGAAACTTTGATGGAGTAAAAGTCTCAGTTGTTGAAACTCCAGGCTGGTTCTCAGACCCAACACCACCTGACTGGATCAAAGATGAAGTTCTCCACAGTGTCTCCATGTGTTCTCCTGGACCTCATGTTTTTCTCCTGCTTGTTCCCATCCTCAGATCTTTCACAGAGAAAGATCTCAAAGCCCTGCTGGAGATCATGAAGCCATTAACAGAGAGAGTGTGGAGACACTGCATGGTGGTTTTTACCTGGGGAGAATGGATCAATGACGTCCCTGTAGAGAATTACATCGTCAGAGAGGGAAAGGAGCTTCAGGAGCTTCTGGAGAAATGTGGGAACAGATACCATGTTCTAAACCCCTTTAAATCTGATGTTCCTGTTCAAGTCAAAGAATTGTTCCCAAAAATTATTAACATGGTAAAACAAAACAAAGAATGTTTCTCAGTTGAAGGCAAGAAAGATAATTTTCTCAGTTTTCTTTGGCCACCAAAACAACAGACACTGACAGAACAAGAATGGAAAAGGAGAGAACAGGAACTGATAGAGAGAGTGATGAAAGCTTTAGAAAAGGAACCAGAGGAAACAACAGTGCCTCATGTGAAAACAGCACAGAGCAAAGATGAAGATCCTGACTGTAAGTTTTATATAATAATGAATTAATGTTTAGTTTACAGTCTTGCATGCATGTTGCATGCATTGTTCTCTTTAATAACATTTCAATGTCTGTTTCAGTGAGTGGAGATGTTTCATCAGAATATGGGAGCATTTCAGAGAACAAGAAACGTCGAGAGCATGACAACGTTGCTGAATGGCTGAATAAGAGAGTAAGAACATCAGAGATCAGCTCTGGGATCGGCAGCAGCATTTGTTCCTCAAAGTCTTATATGGAAAATCTTGAGGAAAGGTCTGTAATGGATTAAAGCCAGCATACAAATTTAGACAAATAAAGTGCTTACTTCTTTTAAGAGTTTGTATAAAAACAGATATTTAAATAAGTACTTCCTGTAATTAATCAGCAAACAAATTTAGGCGTACTGACACTAGAAGAGTAAATCCAAAAAGTTTTCATATTCCTTTCATATTTTATATATTTCAATACATATTAAATCATTTAAGAAAAGTAATGATTGGAGATTCATTGGCTGGCAAAAGCTCAACAGGAAACCACATTCTTGGAAAACATATGTTTAATGTTAGCAAAAAAGTGTGAGAGAAAAACAACCCACAGTGAAATCAGCCACAGTGTGGTTGAAGGAAGGCGGCTCACAGTGTGAATCTGTGTCCTCCAGGACCACATGCTGTGCTGCTGGTTATTCCTCTGGCAGTCCAGGTTGATGAATACAATCGGCCCAAAAAATAATCAACCTAAGTGGCTGCTTTGGGCCCCAGGACCACTAGGGGACCCCATAATTGGAACAGTTTTTTTTTTTTTTTTTTTTAGTAATTATTTCTGTGTTTATATTAACAAAAGTACACAATTTCATTATAAAATTGTGATTTTTTTTTAATAATATGACCTTTAATGCTAAGGAGATAAATAATACAAAATCTGTGACAAACAGCTTCAGTAACATTTAAAAACACATGAAACTTTGGTAGTGTGTGCAGAGTAAAGAACAGTGCTCTAAAATGTATGTAGCCAAATGTGAAACCCTTGATTAAATGTCCGAAGTCCAAGGGATGAACATGTGTTCATATTAGAGCATTAGACCAGAGGTTCCCAAACTGTGGGGCGCGCCCCCTAGGGGAGGCGCCGTGCCATTGCAGGAGGGGGCGGGAAGCAGATGAAAAAAAACAAAACATGAACACTGTATGCGCTGGGTTTTTACCTTAGAATGGCCAACTCTCTGTTATTCCTATGTCAATTTGATACAGTAGAGGCTTCCACACTAACCATATTTGTGTCCTCTGTTACTTTTATCAGCAGTTAAAACTGTTTAATCCGTTGTTAACATGTCGTAACCTGTTTTTCCGAGCCGCCTTTAAACGCAACATGAGCGCTACGACGCTCGCGCTGGGTTTACACCTGTGAAGGAGACCTGCTGTTGCTGTGCAGAGCTACGTAGGTTTGTGTTAGAATCACGGCAGCAAACCAGCAAAACGCAAAGAACTTTTCATAGTTTTCCCTCCAAACTAACCAAATGAGTTGAGTAAAGCTGTTGGATGAAGGTAATGTTAGCTAAAAGATGACTAGCTAATATCAATATAGCACCTTAAGCTTGTTAACAAGTAGCTTGTAGGCTACTGGTGTTGTTTGTGTTCAGCTACGATTCATTTTGACCCCAAAAGAGTTAATTCCTCCCATGTTCGTCTAAAGCGGGGGCTGAGTATAACAGGGAGTCTCTAAGAATCCCCCCACCACCCCCTTCGCTGACACACATTGTTCAACCAGACAGCTATTTGTAAGCCACAGGGGGAGCCCAGAAATAGCTTGGAAACCACTGGGGTGGGGGCAGGAGAAAAAGTTTGGGAACCACTGCATTAGACTGTGAACCGTCTGAGTCCCCTTAATGTCATCCAGGAGTGTTAGAACACTCCTTCAACACACATCATCTTTAATGCATTTTTAGGTATTGGTTTGTTTTGCAAAACTCTGAAACAGGAGAAGCGGGACATAAAAAGGAGCGACGAACTAGATGTGAATTATGGCATAAAAACAGAGAATCCGACGCTGAACAGTGAAAAATCAACACATCACGATTAGGGGGCGCAGCAGGTGATGAGTGAAGATTAATGATGATGAGCGTCAATAAATGATAAAATAAATCTAGCAACAGGAAAGAAACTAAAGTGGACATAGCAATGAACCAAGAGAGGATAATTACTAATCAAAGGAAGTTAAATGGAAATGAATGAAGAACAAAATGCAAGAATTAACTAAGAAACTAAAGTAAATAGAGGAATAAACTGGTATGGCAAGACCTTTCGAGCAATAATTAATACAGAGACTGTATGGCAAGAATAAACGGACACTATTTCCAGATAAAAGGTAAAATAATATTGTTGAAGTGCCATGGGTTTGTTGAGACCACATCTAGTACTGAGAATAAATATATCTTACAGACCATAACAGTAAAGAACTTATCACTTATTTATGTTTTTAATTAGATTTGATATATTTATTTCTTCAATATTATTTTTCATGTCAGTGAAAAATAATATTTTTTCACTGACATGAAAGTGTCATGAGGCTGATGACTCCATGACACTTTCAATTTGACTCATTAGGATTTGATTAAGAACCAGATTTGTTTTTTGTAATTTATGTCCAGTAAAACTATTAATCTATAAATCAATAGACAGGTCTATATAAAGATACAATCTATGTTTCTGTCTCATATTTGTGTGGCATTAAAAGGATGTGGAACTTTTGTTTTTTCTCTGAAAGCTCTGGTTTGCACAATAAATGCCATGTGGGTGAAATTTTATGGATGATACTCTGATGTCCCATTCTCCTGAAGGCAGCACAGAGCTGCACCACCAGAAACCGACAGAAACACTGAAGAGAAGAGCTGTGATTAATGTAGTTACAGTTCTATCCATGTTTTAATGCTGCAGAGCTCAGTCGGTTTGCAAATAGATCAAAGTTTAACTGGCATGTTGAACATCTTTTATCCGATCATTTTGTGTAATATTTAACAACTAGAAAATGGCAAAGAACAAGAATATTTTTTCCACTCTGATTGGCTGCTGTTAGGCCTATCGATTTTAACTTGAATGTTCATTCATTGCATTTTTTGTAAACACCTGTGAAAATAATTTCTATTCCCATGGCTTTTTTGTTCTCTGGGAAATTATTATTGATGATAAATACAGAAACAAGCATAAAAATCAAAACATCTACAATAATAATAGTAATATTAATAATAAAATAATAGTCAGTGCAAAGTAGCCTACAAATTCTTTGGTGGGGAGGGTGAGGGTGCTATGTTCGGCTTTAACCTTCTGACCCACATGCAAAATCAACAAGCAGAGTAAGGTAAGATTCTTTATTCTCTTTTAGTCAACAGACAAATCTTCTTAGTCCTCTGAGGGGCGGTAGTGTCAAACAATCGGAGGTGCCTGGAATGAGAGCGGGATTACTGGTGGCTCAAAAAAATGGATGTTCAGCGATGCACAGAGAAAAGGCTTACTTTAGAATGGCTATGGTTGAGGCATGGGGAATTGCCAAGGTCCAGTGTGGAGATAGGTCACAGAGGTTCCTGAGAGGAGTGAGGATGGTAATGATTGGAGCCGGAGAACTGGTGGAGAGGTGTGGAGGGAACAGCGGGCAGGCAGACTTGGAGGGAAATCCTCAGGAGGAGAGAACGAAGGAACTTGGTCCAGAGAAAATCCAGAGACTGACCTAGAGGCAGGCAAACACAGGGACTTGAAACCACTGGTAAAGTACTGCAGAGACAGATCAAATCAACTAGTAATCACAAGAAACGGCTAGAAAGACTACCGGTGCACGTTAATCATCCAGCACTGAGTGAATGTTCTGCTGCTCCTTTATCCCCAACACTGATGAGGCAGATGAGATCCACCTGCGTAGGCTGCCCAGGTTCTCCACCAAGATCCTCGCTGGAACAGATGCCTCACTCACACACACACACACAGGAACCCTGACACTACCCCCCTTTTAATGACCGCCTCCAGGCGGTCCAGATGAAGATGACTGATGCGAAGCTTCAAAATCTCTAATAAGATCAGGGTCCAGGATGAAAGAACGGGGAACCCATGACCGTTCCTCTGGTCCATAACCCCGCCAATCCACAAGATACTGGAACCCTCTTCCCCGGCGACGAATAGCCAGAATCTTTGTGACGTCATAAGCAGGGTGACCATCAATTTCCCGGGGGGGTGGTGGGGGTCTGGAAGGAGGGCAGAAAGGACTGGAACGGACTGGTTTAATAAGAGAAACATGAAACACTGGGTGGATCTTTAACCCATCAGGAAGCCTGAGGCGTACAGCTGAAGGACTGAGAACAGAGGTTATTTCAAAGGGACCAATAAAGCGAGGGGAAAGCTTACGATTGGATGCTTTGATATTGATGTCACGAGTGGATAACCAGACCTCTTGTCCAGGTGAATACGACGGTGCAGGGGTTCTCTTACGATCAGCCCATCTGCGGTTTGCCTCGGCTGTCCGGTTGAGAGCAGCCCTGGTCTGAGCCCAGATGCGTCTGCAACGGCGGAGGTGATGGTGGACAGAGGTGACGGATATTTGTTGCTCGTCTGATGGAAACAGAGGAGGCTGATAACCAAGAGAGGACTCGAAAGGTGATAGGCCAGTGGCTGTTGAGGTGTGGCTGTTGTGGGCATACTCCACCCAAGGCAAGTGCACACTCCAGGATGAAGGATGTGACGAGCAGAGACAACGAAGGGTAGCTTCAAGCTCCTGGTTCAGACGCTCAGTCTGACCATTAGTTTGGGGATGAAACCCAGAACTGAGGGTTACCTTAGCTCCAAGTGCCGAGCCAAACTCCTTCCAAACTCTAGAAACAAACTGTGGACCTCTGTCCGACAGAATCTCTGAGGGGATGCCATGCAGACGAAACACATGTTTAGTTAGAAGGTGGGCAGTTTGGATGGCAGTGGGAAGTTTACGTAAGGGAACTAGATGGCAGGCCTTAGAGAAGCGGTCAATGATAGAGAGAATGGTGGTGAAACCCTGTGAAGGTGGTAGTCCAGTAACAAAGTCTAAAGCTATATGCGACCACGGACGATTGGGAACTGGAAGAGGTTGAAGTAACCCACTAGGGGGTTGATTGCGAGTTTTATTGCGAGCACAAATGGGACAGGCAAGCACATAGTCCTTGACATCTCTATACAAAGATGGCCACCAAAAGTTTCGTCTGATTAACGAGACTGTTCTGTTAATGCCAGGATGACAAGAAAATTTTGCAGTATGGGCCCAATGAATGAGACGAGCTCTAACGGATGAAGGAACGTACAGATGGTTGGGTGGTGTATTAATGGGACTGGGTTCAGTCTGTTGAGCAGCCAGAACCTGGTCTCTAACCCTCCAAGAAAGAGTTCCGATAATAATTGATGGTGGAATGATTGTGGTTTCAGGCATGTCATGATCAGGAGAAAACTGTCTCGAAAGTGCATCTGGCTTGGTGTTCTTTGATCCAGGTCTGTAAGAAATGGTAAAATTGAACCTGGAGAAAAAGAGGGACCAGCGAGACTGTCTAGGATTTAATCTCTTGGCCTGTTGAAGGTAGGCTAGATTCTTGTGATCTGTCCAGACAACAATGGGATGCTCAGCCCCCTCTAACCAGTGACGCCATTCATCAAAAGCCATCTTTATTGCCAGGAGCTCTCTATCACCTACATCATAGTTTCTCTCCGCTGGTGAGAGACGACGGGAGAAGAATGCACAGGGGTGCAATTTGTCATCAATGGAAGAAATCTGTGACAGAACTGCCCCTACTCCTGAATCAGAGGCATCCACTTCAACAATAAACTGTCTAAATGGGTCTGGTTGAATGAGGATGGGTACATTGGCAAACCTCCTCTTCAAATCTATGAAACTTTGTTCAGCTTCAGGTGACCAACTGAAACTAGCCTTGGTGGAAGTGAGGCGGGTAAGGGGAAGAACAGTTTGGCTATAGTTTTTAATGAAACGACGGTAGAAATTTGCAAACCCCAGAAAACGTTGAAGCTGCTTGCGAGACGTGGGAGTAGGCCAGTCCAAGACTGCTTGAACCTTTGCTGGATCTGTCTTCACCTGCCCGCTTCCCAAAACATAACCAAGGAATGTTACTGAAGAGGCATGGAATTCACATTTCTCCGCCTTGATGAACAGCCGATTCTCCAAAAGACGCTGGAGGACCAGGCGGACATGTATCTTGTGTTCCTCTAAAGATCTTGAAAAAATGAGAATGTCGTCAAGATAAACAAAGACAAACTGATTAAGATAGTCCCTGAGGACATCATTGACTAGCGATTGGAACACTGCAGGTGCATTCATGAGGCCAAAGGGCATAACCAAATACTCAAAATGGCCAAGAGGTGTCCTGAATGCTGTTTTCCACTCGTCTCCCTCCCGGATTCTGATCAAGTGGTAAGCATTACGGAGGTCGAGTTTTGTAAAAAGGGTGGCTCCCTGAACGAGTTCAAAAGCTGAGGCAAGTAATGGCAGTGGGTATTTATTCTTTACAGAGATTTGGTTTAAGGCTCTGTAGTCAATACATGGTCTGAGTGTTCCATCCTTCTTACCAACGAAGAAAAACCCGGCTCCCAAAGGTGAAGTGGATGAACGGATGATGCCAGCAGCAAGGGACTCACTGATGTATTTCTCCATGCTCTCCCTCTCCGGTTTGGATATGCTGTACAAACGGCTGGTAGGTAGTGGTGCTCCTGGAAGTAGGTCAATGGCACAATCGTATGGACGGTGAGGAGGAAGAGAGAGAGCTTTTGACTTACTGAAAACCATGCGAAGGTCATGGTATTCAGATGGTACACTGGCCAAGTCCGCTGGAGAGGGTTCATCTGCAGGCTGAGAAACTACTGAGGGAAGAGCAGAGTGAAGACACGATGACAGACAGTATGTGCTCCAGGACTCTACCCGACTGTTCCTCCAATCAAGGTGAGGATTATGACGGAGAAGCCATGGATAGCCTAGAACCACTGGAGACTGGGGAGAAGGGAATACAAAAAAGGTGATTTCCTCACGATGATTTCCTGAAACCAAAAGCTCAATGGGAATTGTGCGATGAGTTATGACAGGTAAGGCTTTACCATTAAGTGCAGAAACCAAGACTGGGGCTGGAAGAGGAACAGAGGGTATCTGGAGTTGATTTACAAGGTTATCATCAATAAGGTTCTGTTCACAACCAGAATCTATTAAAACGAATGTCTGAAAGGACTGATTACCTGTAATCAGTGAACCTGGTAGAGTTAAACGGGAGGCTTTCTTAGAGTGGCCCACCACTTCTCCCGTAGCTAATGATGGGCCTTGTCTTTTGGCAGGTTCTTACAGTTAGCAATGTAGTGCCCTGTTTGACCACAGTAAAGGCACGCGCCAGACCTCATGCGACGCTGTCGTTCTTCAGGAGTTAGTCTGGTTCTTCCTATTTGCATAGGTTCCTCTGGGGATTGATCTGTGGGGGCAAAATTGAATTCCACTCTGTTTGGGCATATACTCAGTTCTCTCTTAGAACGGGTCCTGTCTCTGACCCTATTGTCAATCCTGATAGCCATAGAGATTAGATCCTCTAATGAGCCTGGTTCATCTCTGTAAGCCAGTTCATCTTTAATGTTCTCGTTCAGAGCTTGTAGAAAAGCTCCCTTCAATGCCTCTGTGTTCCAACCAGAAGAGGCTGCCAGGGTTCTAAAGTCAATAGCAAAATCTGCTACAGCTTGACGACCCTGCTTCAAATTCCACAGCTTGCGGGTGATATCAGAACGTGATTCAGTATACCCAAATGTCTGTTTAAATGTGGACACAAACGAGTCATAAGTTCCCTGAAAAACGACTTGCTGTCCAAAATTAGCCTCCGCCCATCTTAGCGCTCTTCCCCTTAACAAACCAATAACGTACGAAATCTTTGCTGCATCTGTTTGAAAGCTTTGGGGTGAAAAAGAAAAAACTAGAGAGCATTGCAATAAAAAACCCCCACATTTACCTATCTCACCCGAATAGGGCTCAGGTGTGGGTGGGGAGACCTCTCTGAGACGAACGGACGCTGGAGGACTTTGTGCAGGACTGGTGGAAGCACTGGCCTGAGGGGGGAGTGAATCTGCAGCAGGAGGTGGCCCTACAGCGGGAGGAGGACTAGCAGAAACAAGCTTTTGGTGAAGCTCCTTAAGCATTCCTGCAAATTGATCTAAACGCTGATTAGTATTCGTCTGTTGATCATATAAAGAATGCAGCATAGAGTCATGACGGACCAGTACAGCATGATCTAAATTGGGGTCAGGAGTTGATTCTGCTGGGTCAATTCGGCTGGATGATTCTGCCATGTTCGGCTTTAACCTTCTGACCCACATGCAAAATCAACAAGCAGAGTAAGGTAAGATTCTTTATTCTCTTTTAGTCAACAGACAAATCTTCTTAGTCCTCTGAGGGGCGGTAGTGTCAAACAATCGGAGGTGCCTGGAATGAGAGCGGGATTACTGGTGGCTCAAAAAAATGGATGTTCAGCGATGCACAGAGAAAAGGCTTACTTTAGAATGGCTATGGTTGAGGCATGGGGAATTGCCAAGGTCCAGTGTGGAGATAGGTCACAGAGGTTCCTGAGAGGAGTGAGGATGGTAATGATTGGAGCCGGAGAACTGGTGGAGAGGTGTGGAGGGAACAGCGGGCAGGCAGACTTGGAGGGAAATCCTCAGGAGGAGAGAACGAAGGAACTTGGTCCAGAGAAAATCCAGAGACTGACCTAGAGGCAGGCAAACACAGGGACTTGAAACCACTGGTAAAGTACTGCAGAGACAGATCAAATCAACTAGTAATCACAAGAAACGGCTAGAAAGACTACCGGTGCACGTTAATCATCCAGCACTGAGTGAATGTTCTGCTGCTCCTTTATCCCCAACACTGATGAGGCAGATGAGATCCACCTGCGTAGGCTGCCCAGGTTCTCCACCAAGATCCTCGCTGGAACAGATGCCTCACTCACACACACACACACAGGAACCCTGACAGAGGGACCTGGATAAGGGCTGGGGGCGCTGGCCCGAAAAAGGTTGAGAAACACAGGTTTAGTTGGTAATGTTGCATGTTCTAAATTACTTGCAAAAACATTGACTGAAAGGACTCTTATTTAATGTTGAGGGATTTTTGCCTGTAAGGCAGACCTTTAGGGCACAGACATTTTACATTTTGTTTTGTTTACTTTAGTACATGTTTTTAGCTTGTTAATTGTATTGTTAGAAGCAATTGTTTACACTATTCAAAGACACTTTTTATTAAACTGTGGTGATAGCAACGGTATAGTTCATTTCTGTCACCACTATACGTTTCAGGCTCAGGACTTTTTTTTACTTGAAGCCTTGTATAATATTCAAAACAAATAGTTACCACCTTCTCTGATTCTCTTTTCCCAATCTACTTCCAAAATCTGGCTCAGTCTGCAAATCTGAGGTCAGACTAGTTTCACTCTGGCAGTTCCATAGTTTTCTGCAAATGTTTGACATGCACAAAATGCTTGAACCACATGTGAAATTCTTGGGATTTTTCTGTAAAGGTAGTTATATACTTCTAGTTCAAATTTTAGTTTTAGTTTAAAACACTTAAGTACACCAAAATTATCTTGTGTGTTGTTCAGGTTCTTGCTAAATCAGTCAGGCCTGCAAGTGAAGATTCACAAATCACTGTACATAGTAATTACATATATGGAGATAAAATACTGAAACTGTTAATCTTATTTGACATAATTAAAACAAAATGTGTTCTTGTTGAAATGGATAATGTTGTGTACATATCATTGCCAAACCTTGAAGATTTGGACTAGGACTTTATCAAGTCAAGTCAAATGTTTCCTTGTTTCAGTTTGTTTTTATTTAGCACATGTGATCTTGAATATGTAAATTTATTTAAACTGTAAACTAAATGTGTATAGTGAAGTACTTATTCTGCCATATTAAATGTACATAAGAGTCAATGGCTTAATCTTATTCTGTATTTGGATCAAGATATTCTAAAATTCATTTTGTGGTAATGAGTAACAAGTAGCATATACCAAAGTTTAAGTATAAGCTTTAGAATTAAAGTGCAAGTATTAGTCTTTATATATTTTTCAGCAAAAGCCAAGTATACGCTGTAAAATGTGGATCTGGGCTGTAATTCATTTTGTGGAGTTATTTACATTAATCTCAATTATTTTGGTTTATGACAACTTTGTGTTGAATTAACTTAAAAGTTAAAATTTTTAACTTAAGGAACTTTTTCCTTTGACTTTACTTGAAACAATTGAATTCAATGTTGCGTTCATATCATCTGACGTCATAACACAAGCATCGCCAAGGACACATCCTGTACCAACTGGGCTGCTGTGGTGGTGCAGGGGTAGAGCACAACCCCTAAGATGGCCTTAGTCCTCCATGTGGCCTTTGCAGGTTTGATTCCTGGCCTGATGAACTTTGCTGCATGTCTTCCCCCTCTGTCATTACCCACTTTCCAAGGGTGTTGTTACGGCCCTGGGCCTTGTGGGCATTGGTTGCAGGTCTTGTTGTCCATCTTTGTGCTCCTCTCCTTAACAGGTGCTGCTGATTTGTTAATTTGGAGCGCAGAGTACTTGAACCTGGCTGTCTCCGTCTTCTGGGTCGCCTTCGGCGTCCACTTGACGCTTGTGGTGTTTTGTTGCCAGGCCTCAGCTCCCCTCCTTTTGCACTTTTGAGTTTGTCTTTGTTTTGGTACCTCAACAGGAGTGAGAATCGTCAAACTCTTGAAGCAAAACTTTCAGCTCCGGTGTTGGTCTTCCTTTAGTTATTACTCATGCTTCAATTGAAAATCCACTTTAGAAAACCGTTTAAGTGTAGAAATGTAGTCTTTCATGTTTGTGTCGGAAGAGAGGAGAAAACAAATATATACCTGTACTTTACTTATTTACTGTATGGCTAGCTCCATGGCTAGCTCACTGTGTCTTACTCTACAGTTGTGCAATCACAATATCTGGGATCATGAGCGCCCCCTGCCATGAGGCAAGAGAACTGCCTGCCTCACCTCTGCCGTTTCTGATCGCTCCTCCGCACACAAAACATGATACAAACACAGTTGGTGACAAAAAGACACTGTACATTATATACATAAGCGAAATTATGGAAAATCAGTCCATTCATTAAATGTTTTTTAGCCATTTTATTACCGGCGTACAGACAGGACGAACTTGCCCCCATAGAATGGCAGCCAGTACAGTTCGCGAGAGGTTGCGCAATACCAGGTGAGGCTCAGCTCGCTGCTGCCTCACCGGCTTCGCTTCTGAGCATTTGAATGGGAAAATGCGAAAATCCAGCAATTTTGAAGACAAAAATAATCATAATTGGTTAAGCTAAGTAAAAAATAGATACTTTATAGTACAAACCACAGGGTGAAAATAGCAATATAAATGGTTTTATTCTTATATATTATTTTTCCATGATGACAGGTGAGGCTCTGCCTCACCTGACCGCACGTCACTGTGTGTGTGTGTGTGTGTGTGTATATATATATATATATATATATATATTAGGGGCGCCGTGCATTTCACACCTAGGCCTTCAGTAGTGCTCTGTCTGAATCGATCCAACCCTCAATAGCTATTTTATGGCTATAAAACGTCTACTGCAGGTGCGACACACATAAAAAAGCATAAAATAACCTGATAAAATTGTAATATTATGTAGGAATATAGCAACATTTTACTCACCAAAAATACTGATTATTTGTACACAAAATCCATCTGACAAACCGCTACCGCAAGCTTGTCAACCAGCTGGAAACTTCATTCTGGGTCAAAATGTTTTTAACACCAACAGAAGAACAGCTCAGAGTGAAGCGAGGCAGCAGGAAGTGTTCGGCAGACGAGTCACAGTGGTTGATACTCCAGGATGGTGGTGGCATTATTTTAGAGAAACCACCCCAAAATTGGATCAGATAGAAATCCAGAACAGTGTCCATCTGTGTCCCCCAGGACCTCATGTCTTTCTTCTGGTTATTCCTGTTTATTTACATTTATCTCAGCTTGTCAAATCATCCCTAGAGCAAAACTTGAAGCTTTTCAATGCAGATGTTTTCAGTCACACCATCGTGTTGTTCACTGCAGTCGCTCCATGTAGTGCAGGGGTGTCAAACTCCAGTCCTCAAGGGCCGCTGTCCTGCAATGTTTAGATGTGCCACAGGTAAAAAACAGTGGAATGAAATGGCTTAATTACCTCCTCCCTGTGTAGATCGGTTCTCCTGAGCCTTGCTAATGACCTAATTATTCTTTTCAGGTGTGGTGCAGCAGAGGCACATCTAAAAGTTGCAGGACAGCGGCCCTTGAGGACTGGAGTTTGACACCCCTGAGTAGTGAAACAAAGTTACAATCCAAAATCAAAACAAGTCCAACCCTGCAGTGGATTCTTCATCAATGTCAGAACAGGAAACATTTTCTCAACATCAGTACCACTGAAGATAGAGATCAAGTCAAGGATCACAAAGACTTGATGAAGCACAAAAACAAAGACAAAAACTCAGAGCCCTGATTGAAGGTAGCAAACCTACCTACCTACCTACCTACATACATACATACATACAACTGTATTTATTCCAAAAAAAGGCAACTTAGCTCTCTGTTCTACACCCCCACCCAGAATCACCCCCCACGCCCTCAAAAAAATGTGACTCGTCAGACGAAGCTCTTTGGCTTCTGGCCAAATTTATAAGTCAAATGGCTCAAGGACAATAGGAGTTTGAGTAACAATTATGTTTTTTGTTCAGGAGCAACTAGGTGCTGTGAGGGGCATTAACAAGAACTAAGCACAAAGAACATGATTATGCTCACTCAGTATGGATTTATTTCTTGAATCCATACTGATCCATTGAATCCATCCATCCATCCATCCAAAGGGACACCTGTAGCACCATATGTGATAAAACCAGGGCCATGATTGCACACCGGCCTGGGGAAAAAATAAAAAATATAAAGACATAACCGGTCCTTCCTACTCAAACGTTAAACCAGTCCACCAGTAATTATCTCTGTCTAGTGAATTAATTGATCTGGGCCTGTGTGTTTTTGAGCTCTGCCTTTTGTGTTTCTCAAAATCAGGACAAAATTAACATTTGACATTGCTTATTGTTTCAGTATCGTTCATATTTGCATCTCAAGACATAAGAAAATAGACTTTTCCTTGCAGCCCTAACCAACACTTGTGGCCAGCTCAATTGGCTGCTGAGTCCACTTGAGGAATCTAGGACAGGAATGGAGTAGAAGACTACACTATTCTACTCACCCTTATGTAGTTTCTTCTATTACAAAATAGTGCATAAAAATCATATTGTAATCATTTGGTAAGACATGCTGACATAGAGAATGCAGTTTCTTTTGGGTGAGCTGAGCTTTCTGAGGATGTGACTCCAAAAGTGAAAATGTTGCTTTAGCAGATCAGGAAAAACCTCTCTCTGTCCAGAAGTGCACAGTCCTAGGAACAGATTGTGACACAAAACAACTCAAAAGAAAAAAGGCCTCATTTTTACTTTCTTAATCAGAACCTTTTCATTTCAGTTCTCTGAAGAAACTATGAGCTTTTTTTTTGGCTGGGAAACTTTTTAGGGGGTTTCACCATGTGATTGAATGTTTGGTATGAAATTGTCTCTGTCAGATATGTCCACTGCCATTTATTAAGGATGTTTTTGTTGCACCAACCCCTCATTCAGAACTACAACATATGAGATCAATAAATGCCACAACTTAGCAAAAACAAAAGGTAAATAAGCAGGAGACCCAATAACATGAGCAGGAAAAATAAAAAAATAAGATAAAATAAGACCTGCCTGAAGGTAAGTTAAAGAACTGGTATGGGAAAACTCAATCTATTTAAGATTTTTTGTGGAAGCCCTGACGCCACACAAAAGAAAGAGATGTGAAACATTGAGGCATTTTCAGGAAGTAAAAGTCAGCAGATTCAAACACAGACAGGACAACCACACAAAAGAGAGAGAAAAAATAACCTGGTTATAAAGTGTGATATCTTCACTTCCAAGAAGTAGAGTCACTCTCAGCAGTTGTCTTTAACTTGTTTATTCGGTCTTGAACACAACTTAACACACTACAGGCACTAGCTTCTTCTGCCCTAGTCTTACTTGCTAAACTCTCCTTTTAGCTTCCCACTGCTCCCTCTAGTGGTCTGGGGGGTAATCCAACTAAACTTAAATGAGGAACTAACTCAGTATACTACATAAAGCCTTTATGAAAATCAAATCATATAGATCACAAGTTTGTCACTGAATGGTATTTACAGTGAAAATAGGTTTGCTTAATTTTAGAAACTAGCTCAATATGTTCTTTTCTAGTTTTATGTGGTAGTTTGAGTTGGAGTTCAGGAACTGCTGTAAATGTGTGAACCTATCTGAAGCTGTCAGTGTTTTCATTTCTGCAATGTTGGTCAAGACACACAACAGCTGAAAAAACAAGTGAAATTCACAGGACAAAAAGGAACCAAGGGTGCGTTCACGCTGCAACCTGAAGTGACTCAAATTGCCAAAAAATCGGAATTGAGTCACGTCAGGCTGCAGTGTGAACGCACCCCAAATGTAAACAGAAGAAAATGTCTAACAATTAACACACACCACTGTAATGCCTTATGAAGAAACTGAAACCATTTAAATTCACTAACTTATACATTTCAGTGTCAACAAATTCTATATCAGTAAATTAACTCAAATATATTTTTTATTAATGTAACATGATAAATAAAGATAATGACATTCGGATAAATCAGATAATTTAATTCGGTAAAAATATTTTCATTTAGTACACTATGTACCATTATTTATAACGTATTTAAAATGTGTTGCTTCAATTCGATTCATTTTATTTTTAAAGTGCCAATTTATGACAAATGCCATTTTGAGGCACTTTACAAAATAAAAATCCTGCTTGTACTCTGCATTGAGCCAGACCAACTTAAGAGCCAGTTTAGCTTAGATTCCTTATTTTCTTTACTTTAAATAAAATTAAAATAACATTCTAGTTGTCACAACTTTCAACTACTCAATTAATTTGAGGAAAGTGATTACCGGAAGCTATTTAAGTTACCAAACACAATAAAAACACAGACATCTTATAGCAATTTCAAACAGTTAACACTCATTTAAAAACACAACATGTCAAAGTTAAAACATTTTTAAGTTTTTTTACAAACTGTCAAAGTTTTACTTTTCTTTGTTAACTAGGATGAGTTGGAAGTATAATTTGAATTTCAATTAACTGCTATATACTACTTTTACAGAATAAAAAAGTAACTGACTTCAACCTTTTACCCTGACAATGTCACATGCAGTTTTTTCCAAGTCTTTGAAATTGACATAATATGTTTTATTCAACAATCACCTGAAACAAATGCAATGCTAGGCTATTTTTATGAAATTTCTTCTCTTGAAAATGTTTCTTCTGATTTGAATTCATTTGTTTCTACAGGGAGGAAGGAAAGGAAAAATGTCATAAATATTAACATTTATAACCTAATTTAATTTGCAGTGTCATTCCATGACTGGGCTTTTGGTTACATAAAATAATAATAAAAATGTGATGCAAGATTTGAAATGCAAATACAAAACAAAATAAAACCATAAAACACATTAAAATCAATCAGAAAAATACTTAATCACAATTTGATCAATAAAATAAACTATTTATACTTTCATTTTAACTGAAAGTGATACTGTTCAAAGTTCAGTTTTAGTCTTGGAGCAAGGATTTCATTTTCTTTATCTTTTCACAGATTACCTGCCTCATATTACATGACATAGTGACAGTTTTAACAAATGTTCCCCAGGTTTAGTTTGGCATTAAACATGATTTTCATTGTACCCACATTTCTGCATTAAAAATGTTTTTTTTTTTTTTTTTTTTCCATTACTCTGATGTAACATTCTAATCTTACATCTCATGGTTTCATTAGCTGTAAGCAGAAAATCCTCATTAAGAGAAACATGAGTTTGGTTGAAATTAATCTGTATATTAATCTGCTTTTACTTGTGTGTTCTTGTCACTACTTCACCGACTTCTAAGGTGCATGAAGAGGATTGAATACTGCTAATTTTGATCTGAAGTGAAATAAAGTAATGACTTTGGACTTCCTCTTTCCAACCACAGGGCTTTGGACATCACGAGGTAGGGTGACATTTCCTCTGCATGTCATGAGTCAATCAGTATGTTCAGTGCATGATCCATGTGCTATTTCTATGAATTAGTAAAAGGCATTTTAGGAGAGGAAGAAAACAGCCTCATTCAGTTTTCCTCAAGAGAACCTGCCTAAGCAAACCAGCACAATGAAAGGTAAGATCTGACAATAACATCACTGAGTTGAAAATGAATATGTTTTGATACTCTTATGGAAAATAATTTAACACTATGTGTGGCTTTGGTGTCATCAAAGTTAGCTGATCTCTGAATGTGTTTTTATATCAGTTATCATTTTTCATGTTGGCATAGAGGAATCGATGCTTTGAGTGTTTTGAAAAAAGAAGTACATTCATATTAGGAGTATGCTTAACTTACCGTAATCTGTTTGTCCTGCAGGCTAATCTATAGGAAGCAGAATTATTGCCAAATTGTGGAGGCACAAATAGTCTACTTTTTTCATTCAGTTAGTGGAACGCATCAATGTTTAATTTTACATGATTTGTTTTGGTGTGCAGTGGGCTCTTAATTTTGCCCAGAGTTGTTTAAACAGCGTTGTGGAAAAATGTTTGCCTCTTTCCTGATTATCTTATTTTTTTAATACAATGTTTGTTCAGTTTTTAGAAAATCTGAACAATTTAAATATTAGTCAAAGACAACTCAAGTAAACACAAAATGCAGTTTTTATTTTTTTATTTTTTTTTAAATACATGGTCTTGTGTAAAAAAATGACTATTTTCTTCTTTATAATAACCACTTTCTTTTTTCTCTATAGTTTAATTCTTGTGACTCAAAGGATCAACTCTTCTCCATGATGCAATACTTCCAGTAATGACGGCCTCATTAATCAGTGAGTCACTCTTCACAGTCTCTGATCATTTTGGGAGTAAAATGTTGATCATTGTTTTCTTGTTCATTTCTGATATGTTTGTTTTGTAAATACATGATCTGAACAATATCTTCATGCTCAGTTTCTTAGGCTAAATCTAATCCTGTCTCTGACAATCTGAATAATGTTTAATTAACAAGTCCTGTACTTATTAAAGATACAAAAAACACTGAGATGTAAAACATAAAGTTTACGATTTCAATGTGGCTTTTTTGATCACAATCTAAATATCCAAATATTTTTCTGTTCAAAATGTTCAATATTTTAAAAATACTTTCCATTAAGAAAGGAATATCAAAGTTGATATTTGAGTATCTGTAATGCAATCGGCTGTTTGAAACTGACTGGTTAAAGAAAGGACAGCTGTAACAAAGTGTCAATTATTTTTCTACTGATGTTGTGAAATACATGATTGAACCTTATATTAAAAGAAACGTCTTTTATCAACTGACTTTCAGTGAACTGACTTTCTCACATTATTTTCTGATTTTCTCTACCTTTTTATCATTCTTGCAACTGTTGAATAGATATAAAACTGGTGACAAGCCACAACTAATTTCTTGATAGAGGATCCTTCATTGCTTTTGCTTCCATTGTAGATCAAATGGAAATTTTACCAGCGTTGAGCGCAAACAAGGCTGACATTTTGAACTGTTGTAAGGCATATTTTCATGAAACTGTTTTTTTATTTTATGTAATAAATATAATAGATGCCTTTTCTAACAAATGAACAAACATGTTGAACACAAGTAATTTAATTTCATAGAATATAGTAGTAGTAGTACTTGTATTAGTAGATATATTGTCTGCTTCTAAAATGTTTCAAGGAAACATTGTTTTTTTGGTATGGAAGGGTTAGCTTTAATTTGTTTTTTCCTGTGCTTGTCAATGATGAATTTGTAGATTAGAAAGGAAGCAATAACTGCATGCACACCTGTTCTCATATTAATTAGGACGCAAATATAAATCAGGTTGTATTTCTTCAAACAGGACAAAAGAATACTCCTTTGGAGTTGAGGATTTTACTCATAGGAGGAAGAGAAGGTAGATGTCCCAGTGGCAAAAGTTCAACTGGAAACATCATCCTGGGTCAAAATGTTTTCAACACCAGCAGAAGAACAGCTCAGAGTGAAGCGAGGCAGAAGGAAGTGTTCAGCAGACGAGTCACAGTGGTTGATACTCCAGGATGGTGGTGGCATTATTCCAGAGAAAACACACCAAAACTGGATCAGATAGAAATCCAGAACAGTGTCCATCTGTGTCCTCCAGGACCTCATGTCTTTCTGCTGGTCATTCCTGTTAATTCACATTTATCTCAGGATGTCAAATCATCACTAAATGAGCACCTTGAACTTTTCAATCCAGATGTTTTCAGTCACACCATTGTTTTGTTCACAGCAGTCAATCCATGTAGTGATGAAACTGTAGAATCTAAAATCAGAAGAAGTCCAGTCCTGCAGTGGATTCTTCAACAATGTGGAAACAGAAAACATTTTCTCAACATCGGTAACAGAGAAGATAGAGATCAAGTCAAGAAGCTTTTAGAGAAAATTGAGACCCTGATTGCAAACAATGGATTCAGACACTGTTCTGTTGACAGAAGTCAAGGAGAAACTCTGAGAAAAGAAATGAGAGATTTGACTGAAAGAGCCTCAAAAAGGTTTGATCAAGTCCAGAAACAAAGAAACAAACTGAAGCTACAGATTAAAGGTAGGTTGCAAGTTTCTATGTTTCTCATAAGCCACAGTGCTCTATGTTGAATGAAGTAAACATTTCAGGGTGCATGTCCTCTGAACTTAAAATACAACTCTCAGCAAAATATTATGGAAATTTCTCTTTTGGAAAATGTTTGGCTGTCATTTACTAGATAATGTCAAGTCAGAAATGAAACACAAAACTTAAGTAACTATTTTTATTGGAGCATTGAAACACAATTGTGTCTCAAGACCAGCACTGTGTCATAGGGCAAGGAGAAATTTTTCACAGTTCATTGGCAATTGAAAAGTAAAAGATGACAGAAGTTTAAGTTTTAAAAGTTAAAGTGTAACTTTTTAAATTTGACATGTGACATGTCTAAACCTTACATTCACCACCTGAGTGTTATGGGTTTCTGAACCATCAATAATCAAAAGTTGTTTTGGCCTTGTATTTGCAGTGTATATCCTGGTATAAGTAAACCTGAGCTGCAAACTGAAATCAAGGAATCTACAGAATGTCTTCTTTTTATTTAATCGGTTTAGGTGGAAAAGTCCCTCCAGACCATTTGAAAATAGTGATGATTGGAGGATCATTGGCTGGCAAGAGCTCAACAGGAAACACCATCCTAGGAAAAAATGCATTTGAACTTACTAAAATAGGTGAAAGAACAACAATCCACAGTGAAATCAGCCACAGTGTGGTTGAAGGAAGGCGGCTCACAGTGGTCAATTCTCCTGGATGGTTTTACATCAACACCCTTCAGGAAACCAGTGAGATGGATAAACTGGAAATAGAGAACAGTGTGAATCTGTGTCCTCCAGGACCACATGCTGTGCTGCTGGTTATTCCTCTGGCAGTTTCTATTAATGCATTATATCTGAGAGTTGTTCAGGAACACATGAGTCTGTTTAGAGAAGAAATCTGGAAACACACACTTGTTCTGTTTACCTATGGAGACTGGTTAGGAGTGAAGACTGTAGAGGAGCGAATAGAGAGTGAGGAAGGTCTGCAGTGGATAGTGAACAAGTGTGAGAACAGGTATCATGTCCTGAACAACAAGGACCACAGTGATAAGACTCAGGTAAAGGAACTACTGGAGAAGATTGAAGAGATGTGGGCAGGAAATGAAGATCCTTACTATGAAGTGGAGCTGGACCGAGCAGCAGAGCTAGAAACCAAGAGAGAGACTGGAGACAAGATGGCCAGAAGGTTGAAGACGATCAATGAGAGAAAGACAAGAGTCCTGAAAGAGCTGATTGGAGGTAAGAAATAAATCTAACATATTATATGATATTGTCATGCAAGTATAATGTTTTAAGATTAAAAACAATTTGATGTTTTTTGATTCTACATGTGAGAGAAGTACAGTCACTGACATCAGGATCGTTCTTGTTGGTCAAAAATGCTCAGGAAAAAGTACAGCTGCAAATATGATTCTGTTCAAGAAGTGTTTTAATTTAACCTTTGAAACTGCTTTCCTGAAAAAGGTAAGTCAAACTACTCCTTCATTAAAAGTGTTTCACAAAATTTAGATATCCATACTGCATGCATCCAGTGCAGAAAGCATTTTAAAGTTGGTATTTTTATTATTATTATTCTGATATTTTTCAGAACTTCTCTGATCAGGAACGGATAACATCTGTGGGACATGAGAACAACTTTGATGGAGTAAAAGTCTCAGTTGTTGAAACTCCAGGCTGGTTCTCAGACCCAACACCACCTGACTGGATCAAAGATGAAGTTCTCCACAGTGTCTCCATGTGTTCTCCTGGACCTCATGTTTTTCTCCTGCTTGTTTCCATCATCAGATCTTTCACAGAGAAAGATCTCAAAGCTCTGGTGGAGATCATGAATCCATTAACAGAGAGAGTGTGGAGACACTGCATGGTTCTGTTTACCTGGGGAGACTGGATCAATGACGTCCCTGTAGAGAATTACATCGTCAGAGAGGGAAAGGAGCTTCAGGAGCTTCTGGAGAAATGTGGGAACAGATACCATGTTATAAAAAACTTTGTTTTTGATTATCCTGGTCATGTCAAAGAACTGTTCCAAAAAATAATTGATATGGTAAAACAAAACAAAGAATGCTTCTCAGTTGAAGACAGAAAAGAAAAATTTCTCAGTTTCCATTGGCCACCAAAACAACAGACACTGACAGAACAACAATGGAGGAGGAGAGAACAGGAGCTGATAGAGAGAGTGATGAAAGCTTTAGAAAAGGAACCAGAAGAACCAACAGAACCTCATGTGAGAACAGCATGGAGTAAAGATGATGATAACATTCCTGATAGTAAGTTTGATATAATAATAAATTAATGTTGACTTTACAGTCTTTGTTAACTTTAATAACACTTCTATGTCTGTTTCAGTGAGTGGAGATGTTGCCTCAGATTATGGGAGCATTTCAGAGAAACAGAGACGACGAGGACATGACCAAGTTGCTGAGTGGCTGAATAACAAAGTCAGAGAGTCAGAGTTCAGCTCTGGGATCGGCAGCATTTGTTCCTCAAACACTTACATGGAAAACTTTGATGAAAGTTCTGAAATAAATTAAAGCCAACATAGAAATTCAGTAAAAGAACAAAGTATCAGCTTAAATGAGTTTCTAAAATATCACCAAAAGGTTTCAAATTATTTTCTGATATAAAAACATTTTAGGTTTTTCTATAAATATTAACACTTAAATATTTCAACTAGTTTTCATCATGCTTATATAGATCTCATCCAACCTTTTTGAACATTGTTAATATTTGCAAAGGTTTATTTTGTTTTACTAAACCAGCGTTGGAGAGGAAATGTAGTAAATAGTTGACTAAACAGTAAAATTATTACTTATTCATTAATTATTACTTATGCATTACGTTTTCATGTAACCTACTGGAAGATTTATTTAAAAAAATCATTAGTTTTCTGCAAAGCTTGATAATTAAGTTAAGAAGTTTATTAGACAGAAATATTAGATCATTAAAAGGTTAAATTAATTTTTTAAAGATAAAGCAGTAAATAGAAACTGGTTCTGAGATTAGCTTTAGAGCTACAATCATTCAATCTGCTTGTATTCAGAGTGAATTTTTCTAACTAAAGAATTTAGTTTGGATATTTAAGCTTTAATGTCATTGTTTTAAATCTCATTAATGTTATCAGTGATGACATAAGCATGTAAGGAACAACTGAAATGTCAAGAATCTCTTTTGGTTTGATACAAACTCTTAAAACTCTTATCCAGAGAAGTTTTATACTTCACTCCTAAGATCTAGAGAAACTCCTATTAGATTATAACTTTTGTTGTTTTTATTTTTACTTTTCTTCTGTTTATTGTTTTGTTTTGTTTGTATTTTCTCTAATTCATGTAAAGCACTTTGAAATGCCTTGTTGCTGAAAATGTGTCTTGTAATTAAAATTACCTTATTTTACCTTAAAACTGAAATTAAAGTTCATAAATATTTCAGTGTTTGTTCTTGGAGATCTGAGTTACATTCATTGTAATTTATAAACTAAACACCCTGAATATCAATTACTAGTATTAAATCATTCTACATGAAGACCAGATGTTAATTTGAGCCTCCCTGATGTTTAAGTTTATCTTGAGATGTGAAACTTTTTACTTCCCATTTATACCAGCAGGTCAATTCAGACTAGATTCAAAGTCCAGCTGGCAGAGAAAGTCTTATTGTTATAAATACAGAGAAATCACGGAATTAAAACTGTGATGGTATAGAGAGATTGTGTTTGAAAGTAATTTAGATGATTATTCTAAATTACTTTCAAATGTAATATGTTGTTCTTGCCTCTATCTCATAATGTCTCTTGATTTGCTTGTTGCTCAACCTGAGACTTAAGAAGGTTTCTAGACTTTTTTTATTTCAAAACATACTGTTACTTTATCATCAAATGAAGAACTCAAGCTAAAAAGTGATATTTTATATATCTTTTCCCAATATATCTCCAGCTGAACAGAAACAAAACTGAAATTATTATCTTTGGACCTATAGAGGAGCAAACTAGAATCAATGCTCACAGGTCTGACTAATAAATCAATCAAACAGCTGCAGCTGATCCAGAAGCTGCTGCTCACGTTCTCACTAAAACCAGGAAGATAGAGCACATAACACCAGATTTAAAGTCCCTACACTGGCTCCCTGTAGCTCAAAGAATAGACTTTAAAATACTGTTAGTTTATAAATCACTGAACGGTTTAGCACCACAATACATTAAAGATCTGTTATTGCTGTACCAACCGTCTAGATCCCTCAGATCTTCTGGTTCTGGTCTGCTCTGCATCCCCAGAACCAGAACCAAACGAGGAGAAGCAGCATTCAGTTTCTATGCACCACAAATTTAGAAAAAACTTCCAGAAAACTGTAAAACAGCTGAAACACTGGGTGCCTTTAAATCTCAACTTAAAACCCACCTGTCTACTGGTGCTTTCACAACAGAAACTAGAGATGGAAGAACAAAAAGCAAGTAGTTTGATTTCTATTTTGAAATGCAAAATTTTATTTTCCATTTTTAATTATTAAGAACAAAAATATGAAGCATATTTTATTTTACAAGCAGGCGACTAATTATTTGAGGCACTTTGTTTTTTCAGCACACCTTGGCCTCCTACTTGCAGGAATAAGTGAATTGGATAAACTGAAGGATAGATGTAGCATCAAGGTTCTGTGCACAGAGACAGATTCATCAACAATAAACATTAACATAATGTTTATAATTATGTCAACAGAAACGGTTCCTTAGCAGTTTCTGTCACTTTAACTCCAGTTAACTCCAAATATTCATCATAATTATGACTTTTTTCTGAAATTTTAATTTCCATGCAAAACCAATGTAAATGTTGTCCTGTAAATGATGACCTAAATATAACTAATTAAAAGGTTGATGTTAAAAAAAAACCTTTTGTGTACTTTCATATATTTAAAGTATATGAAAATATTCATCACTGATATGAGAAGTGGAACAGAAAAACCATCTTTCTCATTTTGTTTTATCCAAAGATCTGAGAAGGAATATGGAGAGAAAGGAGGGTAAAATGAACAGTTTTTTTTTAACACACGTTATTTCATGACAACAGCTATCTGATTATGGAACCATCTGTACAGTACCTCAACACATCTCATATTAATAGTGAATATACAATAATCCACATAAGGTGCTATTGTACTGTGGGTATAAGTACAGGTTAAACTGGAGCAGATGAGAATAATCTGGAATAAGAGAAACTTGCTTTGATAGACTATCTTTTCTCTTTGACTCATGAGATATTCTGTATGTTTATTAATCTCACAGCAAACTGATGGGTTAACATTGTATGAAAATATGCAGTAACTTTATGTTGTTTCTATCTGCTGCTCTAAATAATAGAACTAAGAAATATTCATAAAGTTGTTTTCCACACTCAGACTCTGCTTTATTTGTGTTTTACTTAGTGCATCAATAAACATTTGTTCTGCTCTGCATTTACCCCATTCAGATGAAACCAGTCTTATGGTTCAAAAGAAAGAAAAAAAAACAACTTAAATGAAATAAAATATTTGAAACTGAACAAAAGATTTGGAACTGACAAAAAGTTTTGAAGAAGAAGAAAAAAAGATTTAAAACTGAAAAAGCATTTTTGAAAAAAACATTTTTTGAAATAATTGGCCCATTCACAATTAGCCAGAAGTTATGACCTTGTTTAGCAGCTCCACAGCAAATGTGGTGATATGATAGACAAGAACAATGTTACAGCAAATAGAGAAAAATGAACAGACTGAAATATAACTCAAAAGGAATGTAAAGATATCCATGTAACACAGGGACAGAATAAATAAAAAAATTGCACTCCTACAAAGCACTCAAAATAATGTATGTAAGGGTTAAAAAGTGTTTTTTGCATTTCCAGTTCCCATGAGCCCTGAATGCAACAACTGTGACTATTGTCCAGCTGTTGGGGTGAAATATTAGTAATTTCACACCCCTGTTACGTACGGCTCCAACTCCATGCTAAAACAAGTTCAAAAGTTTGAAACTGGAAAAAAGATCTGAAACTCAAAAATAAAAACTTGAATCAGAATTACTTTTGAACCTGTAGGTTTTTTTTAAGTTTAAAATATATATTTTCAGTTTAAATTTTTTTTTGTTCAAAATATTTTTTCAGTTTAAATGTTTTTCTCTTTTAAACAAACTTTATTCAGTTCAATTAAAAATATTTTATTAATCACAAAGGGAAATTAAATGCTTTTGTGACTCATTAATTCAGATTCTTGTAGATGTCGATGGCTATTGGCATGAGAGATTTCTTGTAGCTGCCTGCATTATGGTGAATTTGAAGAAGCCTCTGACTGAAAACTCTTTGTTTTTTCACAACAGTCTCGTGAAGAGGATGGTCAGGATTGTCCATAATCTTCTTTATTTTATGAAAAATCCTTCTTTGCATCATCTCCAGAGGATCCACAGTAGTCCCCAGAACAGAACAGAACCAGCCTTTTTAGGTCCCTGGTTCTGATGCTACTGCCCCAACAGATGATTGATGAAGAGATGACACTCTCAACAATAGACTTAGAGAAGATCTGCAGCATCTTGCTGCAAACCTTGAAGGATCTTAGCTTCTTTAAGAAGTACAGTCTGCTTAGTCCCTTCTTATAGATGGCTTCGCTGTTGTGTCTCCACTCCAGTCTGTTGTCCAGATGAACACTGAGATGTTTATATTCCTCAACCACCTTCACTTCTTCTCCCATGATGGATATAGGGTTTGATCAAACCCTGTTCCTCCTGAAATCAACAATCATGTCCTTTGGTTTGTTCACATTCAAGATGAGATTATTGTCCCCACATCATGAAACAACTGCAGATTAATTTGAGTATTTCTGGAGGTGACAGAAGTTAGACTAGTGCTGGAAGCCTGATGTGTGCATAATGAAAAGGAGTGGTGAGAGTACAGTCCCCTGTGGTGTTCCTTTGTTATGACCGCTTGGTTAGACACGCAGTACTTCAGTCTCACAAACTGTGGTCTGTTTGTGAGGTAGTCATGGATCCACAACTTTTAGACTCTTATTCACATAAAACAATCCTAATCCCCACAATTTCCCAGACTCACATCTATGACAGCAGAGTTTTACATACAAGACTTTTATTGACACATAAATACAAATGTGTACAGAACTTTTTGACTGATATCTTACTCAATAAGT
Organism: Poecilia mexicana; assembly: GCF_051168715.1. Classification (NCBI taxonomy): domain Eukaryota; kingdom Metazoa; phylum Chordata; class Actinopteri; order Cyprinodontiformes; family Poeciliidae; genus Poecilia; species Poecilia mexicana. Next base: position 13,449,512 of record NW_028263377.1, on the reverse strand, counting down.
TTGAATTGAAAGTTGATCAACAAGAGTTGCTAAAATAGAAGAATGAGCCTTTTTAATTCCCTGACAAATAATAGATCTTATTTTCTACATAGTTTTAATTTATTTAAATTGCTCACTTCAAATTCAAATCACTGTGTAATGCTTCAGCATTTATTCAGACAAATCAAGTTCTTATATGGAGTAAACGTTTGGTTTCTATTTTAATTTGACCCATTGTGTTTTATTCTGTTAAATGAACGCAGAATAACATTTTGTTTATTGATGTAAGTTTCAGTTTTACATTGTAGTTTCTTTAAGTCAGGGGTGTCAAACTCCAGTCCTCGAGGGCCGCTGTCCTGCAGTTTTTAGATGTGCCACAGGTACAAAACACTGGAAAGAAACGGCTTAATTACCTCCTCCTTGTGTCGACAAGTTCTCCAGATCCTTGCTGATGACCTAATTATTCTATTCAGGTGTGGTGCAGCAGAGGCACATCTAAAAGTTGCAGGACACCGGCCCTTGAGGACTGGATTTCGACACCCCTGCAGATGCAGTGATTCTAGTCTTCCAGCAGATGGCGATCTCTGACCATGTTGACTTAATCTACCAACTATCAAGCGCAACGACATCCACCTTTGTACTATGGACTTCAACAAGTTTAGCGAGAACAAACAAGTTACAAAAATCGACAGAGTGAAGCGAATGAAATGGCTGTTTCCAACTCAGGTATGTGACGTTTTCATAAACCTTCCTTAAATTATCCTACCTTGGATTATACTTTTATAAACTCTCATTTTACTGGCTGAATATGTTGAATTCACAGTCTTTGACTTCATTGAATAAATGGAAAGTGGACTAAATGGCTTCGTCTGATTTTCTAGATAATGTTTTAGGCTTATTTTGTGTGAATATTATTGATATTTACTCTGTTACACAAGTGTTCCAATAGTAATATACAGTTGAATAGAAATTAAATTTTGTGCTGCTCTATGCAAAGTAGATGTTAACTGTATTCAAATAAGGACTTTTCTATCTTTACAGCACAAAGCCAACCTGGTGCAGAGTTGAGGATTGTGTTGATAGGAGGACGATATAATAACCTTGTCAGGGGTAAAAGTTCAGCTGGAAACTTCATCCTGGGTCAAAATGCTTTTGACACCAGCAGAAGAACAGCTCAGAGTGAAGCGAGGCAGCAGGAAGTGTTCGGCAGACGAGTCACAGTGGTTGATACTCCAGGATGGAGGTGGGATGACTCAAGAGAAGAGACTCTAAAACTGGATCAGATAGAAATCCAGAATAGTGTCAATATGTGTCCACCAGGACCTCATGTATTTCTTCTGGTTATTCCTGTTGATTTACATTCATCTCAGCGAGTCAAATCATCACTAAAGCAGCACTTGGAAATTTTAAATGCAGACGTTTTCAGGCACACCATTGTGTTGTTCACTGCAGTCGCTCCATGTAGTGATGAAGAGATTGAGTTCAGAATCAGAACAAATCCAGTCCTGCAGTGGATTCTTCAACAATGTGGAAACAGAAAACATTTTCTCAACATCAGTAACAGAGAAGATAGAGATCAAGTTAAGAAGCTTTTAGAGAAAATTCAGACCCTGATTACAAACAATGGATTCAGACACTGTTCTGTTGACAGAAGTCAAGGAGAAACTCTGAGAAAAGAAATGAGAGATTTGACTGAAAGAGCCTCAAAAAGGTTTGATCAAGTCCAGAAACAAAGAAACAAACTGAAGCTACAGATTGAAGGTAGGTTGGAAGTTACTTTTTTTTCTAATAAACTATAGTGCTGCTTACCATGTAAATGTTCGTGGGTAATTGCATCAGCTCAAGTTTGGCAGATAAAACCATTTTAGTTTGTATATAGTTTAAAAAAAACTACATATACTATGAAAATTTCTAAACTACGCAAGCTATACTGTACTAATTTAAGTTCAGTTCCCCAGTTGCACTGGGGCTTTTTGTGGTTATATGCATTTTTAGCGACTAAAGAGAAGTGTCAGTAAATGTGAGGGAACAATAAATCACTCAATCGATCTCTTAAAACTGTTTCCCACTGACTTCTGAGATGATGATTAGGTTTCTGACTTGAAGAGATAATAGTAAATCCATTTCTCACATAACTAGATCTATTTCTTATGGAAACTGATTTATTTTTTATAAAAATAAAGTTAGCCAGCACATGTCAATTCTGTGACATGTGCTGGCACAGAAATGTAATAAAAAATGAAATTGAATAATTTTTCTTTACCTTCTTTACCTTAATTAAAAAATTAAGCTTCATCCATTTTGAGATAAGACCATAGTTTATCTGCCAGTTCAGGAGTTTGAAATCTGCCACTCCAGAACCATTAGCTTGACTCATTAGCTCAATTTATATTGTTTAAAATTAATGTAACACGGGGGAAAGCACCCGGATTGTGACTGAGGACGTGGCCCTAAAGCCAACTGGTAGACTACTGAAATATCAAGTGGTCTAGAGTTTCCCAATTAATGATACCCAGGTAGGTCTGGCTGAGAATGAGGAAACAGAAATAGTATACAAAATATGTTTTATTTATACATTCTTTTACAATATTAAAAATAGACTTTATTATTCTAATTTAAAACGCAATAGGCTCAAAAACCCAGGACCAGACTAGAAGCAATTGGAACCAAAACAAATGCAAACCAAATTAGTAGAAACACAAAATAATGTTAGACAAAAGAAAACAAACCCCGCATTGCCCCAACCCAGTCCCAAGGCTGTGCCCAGCAAGCTAATAAAAAATATAAAGAACTATGCATTGTTCGTGGTTCTGCAATATTTGTGGTTCTGTATGGTTTGTGGGAGCATAATAGGCAACAGCAGCAGTCTGCAATACCAAAAGAAAACAATGACACATCTGCTGACAATAATAGACAGGTAGAGTAATGACATGAAAAATCCATTTATCCTACCAGTATTAAGTGTCCACGATCCGAACACTCACAGCAACCCGATGAGCACGGCGCCAGCGCTCATCTGACCTGAGAGCCAACTCAACTAACGGACCAAACAAACACACACAGATTGGCGTGCACACCCGGTGCCTATATACGCTTAATGAGCCCGACAAGGCTGTGAACGGAAGTGACGGTGGGGAACGGGGCCTAGATGTGTTCAAAGGCCCAAACCACGGTGGGAATTTACAACCACTAGATGTAAACTACATCTTCCAATAAAACCACCCGGTTACATCCTACCCCCCCTCTATGAATCGGTGACCCACCGATTAAGTAAAACTATGACCAAGGTCGAAAAATGGCTGTAGCCATGCTGCTAACACCTGGAACCAGAGAACCAGCAGCCCCTCTGTCTTCACTCATAGCTGATCTTGGGAGATGCTGAGGATTGGAGTGCTTGCCTGCAGTTTTACGGGTGGACTTTCTAGGGGCAGCCCTAGTGCTCTGAGGAGTTTGCGAAGCTGACGGCACCTGAACAGGTGTTCGAGCTGGAGGCCTCTCTGATGGTTCTGGGACCACAGGCCTGGGTGGATTACCAACAGCCTCTCGGCACACCAGCCAAGATCCCGACTCCACATCCTCCTCATCACTGTTCTCCTCCGGTGCTCTCGGTGGCCAATCATCATAGCAGGTCTCTGAAGGTGACAGGGCAGGCTTTATGGAGGTACGGTGCACTTGTCTAACAAGGTGAGGCTTATCAACTGGAGCAATTGAATATACAACACCACCTGAACTTGGCGCCCTCACAACTTTGTACATTGTAGACCCCCAGGCATCCTGGATCTTTCTGCGCCCTGGGCCAACATCACGCAGATACACTCTTTGTCCAACTTGAAGTGGCTCACACCGGACTTTCTCATCATGCCTCACTTTTCTCCTGTGGGCTGCCAACTCCACTCTGCCTTTAACAACATCAATGGCCACATTTAGGCGCCTCCTGTGCTCTGCCACCCAATCACACACTTTAGCTTCTGTGGGCTCAGGAAGATGGCCAAGCAGAAAATCCACTGGCAAGTGGGGCTCTTGTCCAAACATGAGGAAGTGAGGAGATTCACCAGTCGACTGATGGGAAGTGGTGTTATAGTGGAAGACCAGCTGTGGGAGATGTTCTGGCCAATTTCGCTTTTCATCTGGAACTAGGGAGCGAAGCAGATTGAACATAGTTCGATTAAAACATTCACATTGTCCATTTCCCTGCGGGTGGTAGGGTGTGGTGCGACTTTTCTGAACTCCATACAACTCGCATAACTGTTGTACTAGGACACCTTCAAAGTTCCTCCCCTGGTCAGAGTGGATACGGGCCGGCACTCCAAAACGGTAAAACCACTCACGAACCAGGACCTTTGCCACTGTCGTCGCTTTCTGATCACGAGTAGGGATGGCTTGGGTGAACTTCGAAAATACATCTGTCATCACCATCACAAGCTCCCTTCCATCACGGGCTGGTTCCAAAAGTGTAAAATCGATGGCCAGCAGCTGATTTGGTCTTGAAGCAAGCAGGTGACCCATAGGAGCTCGAACTCTTGGCTGGGTGTTCTTAGCAAGGGTACACCTCTCACACTGTTGGCACCAATCCTTTACATCTTTATCCACTCCTGGCCAGAAACACCTCTGCTTCACCACATCAGTCATCCTCTCGACCCCCTGGTGGCCATGATGTTGATGAAGCTCCTGCAACACCTCTGGTTTTAGACTCTCTGGGAGAAGAAACTGAAGAACTTCTTCTCCACCATCTGGTCTCCAGGTGCGCCGATACAAAAGGCCTTCCTTCTGGACAATTCGGTCCCACTGTTTCAGAAGTCCACGGGCGCCCGGCCCTAGACACTCCTTCTCAGCCCGGCTCGGCACTCTTTGCTGCTGCCAAAACTCCAGGAAGGCTGAAATGGACGGATCAGCCCCTTGAAGTAGGCACAGATCGTCTCTGCTGCGGGATGGAAGGACAGTGATCGCCAACTGCACAGCATCCTCCTGCACCCCCCTCGACATCTCACAGATTTGTTCTGGAATGGCTGTCCCTGGGAGGTGGTGGTGTAGTTGTGTTCTGTCCCCACTTGTTGATTGCCTTGAGAGGGCGTCAGCATTCTTATTCACACGGCCTGGACGATATCTGACCGTATAGTCAAATGCAGAAAGTTCAGCAACCCATCGATGCTCCGTGGCACCCAATTTGGCAGTGTCCAAATGGCTCAGTGGGTTGTTGTCAGTCCAAACGACACATCGGTGGCCCCACAGGTAATCCTTGAATTTTTCAGCCATAGCCCACTTCATGGCCAACATCTCAAGTTTCATGGAGCTATAACTTTTCTCAGCAGCATGCAAACTGCGGCTGGCATAGGCAATGGGTCGTACTCGGCCACCCTGTTCCTGAGACAACACAGCTCCTAGTCCACTGTGGCTGGCGTCGACCTCTAAAATAAAAGGCAGGGAAAAATCAGCAAAAGCAAGAGTGGGAGCACTTACAAGCTTGGCCTTGAGCTCCTGGAAGCTCCTTTCGCAGTCTGGTGACCATGCTCCTCCCAATAGTTTCCCTCGTCCTCGACTCGCCTTCGACCCAGCATGTTCTGAAACAAGACGATGGAGCGGGCCAGCCAATTGAGGAAAACCTTCTACGAACCTTCGATAATAATTGGCAAATCCCAGGAATGACCGCAGCTCTGAGACATTTGTAGGGTGAGGCCAGTTTGACACTGCTGCAATCTTGTCTGGGTCCGTGGCCACGCCGTCCTCAGAGATGAGATGTCCCAGGTACTGCACCTGCTTTTTAAAGAAGTCACATTTTTCCAACTTGACCTTCAATCCCTCTTGTTTCAGGCAACTTAACACCACCTCCAGCCGTGCCAGGTGCTGGTCAACACTGGAAGAAAACACAATAATATCATCCAGGTATAGCAAGAGTGACTGACCATGCTGAGCCCCGAACATCCTCTCCATTAAACGTTGGAAAGTTCCTGGTGCATTACACAACCCGAATGGCATGCGATTAAATTCAAACAGGCCAAAAGGCGTGCAAAAGGCCGTTTTTGGGCGATCAGTCTCTGCAACTGGAACCTGGTTATAGCCACAAACAAGGTCCATGGTTGTGAACCAGCGGGCGCCTGATAGAGAGTCCAATGTTTCCTCTATTCGGGGCAGTGGAAAAGCGTCTTTTCTGGTCTTTTTATTAAGTTGTCTGTAGTCCACACATAGGCGAAGACTGCCGTCCTTCTTTCGGACCAGGACAATTGGCGATGCATAAGGGCTACTGCTCTCTCTGATAACCTGGGTTGCCAGCAGCTGGTTAATATGAGACTTAACTGCCTCATATTCAGATGGAGGGATACGCCGATACCTCTGCCGCACAGGAACATTGTCTAACAATGGAATGCTATGCTCGATTAAATTAGTAATACCAAGGTCACCATCAAAAGCAGAGAACACAGACTCATACTTTAGCAACAATGTTCTCACCTTATGCTGCTCTTCACTGTCCAGCATAGAGAGATTAAGTGATGTTATCTTCTCTCCAACCGAACCAGTCTCAGCAGCATGGGACCTGACTGCAGCCACGACTTGCTCCTGTGCACAAGGAACTTCCTGCAACTCTGACGGTAAACTGACCACTTTTACAGGAGACAAGAGACCCAGAGCACAACGTGGTCTTAGTGTGACTGTACACACCCCTACATTCACCACAGGAACATAAACAGTGCCCCGAAAAACCTGCAAAAGGGAAGGAGACACTAACAAACCCTCAGGTAAGCTAAACTTTACATCCAACGGCTCAATTAATGCTGCCCCAGCCAGCGCCAACATGGCTGAACATGTGGCAGGTACAAACTTAATAGTGCCTGCAGGGACTTCAACAGGTCTTCTACCACGAAGTTTTGCAACACTGGTTTGAATATGGCCTTCTTGAACCTCAGTCTGCTGACATAGCTGAAAGGCAGGAAGCCAGGAAGACTGTGCCCCCTGAACAGATTGAAGATTAAACAAATCAGGGCCATACTGGTCAAATAGCTGAAGATAGTAGGCCTTTATTACATTCATCCCGATTATGCCTGGTATTTGAGGTGAACTGGCCTGACCTGGAGGGTCCCTAACAACAAGGATCCCTCTTCTGGGGATTACCATTCCACACACCTCAATATCAGGCTCGAGATAACCCAAGTACGGAATATTCAAACCGTTTGCAGCTCTCAACTCTAACCAATGGCATACCTTTAACTTATCTGGAAAATGCTTTTTAAAGAAGCTTTCTGAAATGGTAGAAACCATAGAACCGGTGTCAAGAATACACTGGACTGGAACCCCAGATAGTTTTACAGTGACTTGAGGGCACGATGCAATTAAACACTCCTTCACCTCTTCAATTTGGGGACCCACCGAGCCTGAACCACCCCCTCCTAATGTCTGGCTCCTAACACTAGGGGGAGTTAGTTTTCCGACCGCTGATGGCTAGGGGTGGATTGAACCTGAGGGGCACCACTTGTGCGTGGAGACTTAAAACGGCCACGAGTGGTACAATACCGGGCAATGTGGCCTGGTTGCTGACATTTGTGACAAATCACACTACTAGAACTGGGAGGCCTAGCCACAGGGGGCTGCTGCATAGCTGCAAGGGATTGACTAATCTGGTCCAACTGTTCCTGCTGTTTTTGTACAATTACAGTCAGAGTAGCAAGTTGAGAGGCAACAGAACCAGTGGGAGAGTCAATTTGGGGAGGGGACACACTGGCACTCTGTACAGCACAAAAAGAGGGGACAACACTACTTTTATTTTCCACCCCGCCCTCACGCTCCCACGTAATTGCCTCAGCTCTAACCTCCAGTAATGTACACCTTGGATTATCACGAGCATAACGCTTTAACTCTCTACGCAGGTCAGAATTACTAACATTTTGAATAAATTGATCACGAAGTAAAATGTCAGCATTTGCCATAGCATGAGGAGAATTAGATTTAACTTTGTCCATCAAGCAAAACAATGAATGAGAGAATTCCTGCAAAGATTCACCATCTAATTGTCTCCGTGAAAAGAAGTCCTCCTGTAATGCGACATACGACTGTTGGCAACCATACAGTTCTTTTAAAATGGTGAAAACAGTTTCTGGATTCTCACGTTCAGCTGAGGATCTATATTTAATCTCATCTCGAGCTTCACCTTCAAGATGGTCAAAAATGAAAGCAGCCTGATCTGTGGGTCCAACATGGCGGACTCGCATGCTGGTGCGAACCTCTTCTATCCACTCCTCCACACCGACACCATGAGTTCCTCGAAAGATTGGACACTTTCGCTCCCTCGGCAGGTAGATTATGCGATCAGTTGTCCTAGTGTTCATCGGAGCTCCACTTGTACTCGGGCCAGCTTGTTCATCCTCCTGTTGATTTAAATTTGCTCGTGCAGAATCCCTCTCCTGCTGCAGACGGCTCCTTTCGGCCTCCAACTGCTGGACTCGAGCCCGGAGTTCTTGAAGTTCCTCAGCCATCGCACCAGGAACGCTGATCCTCGTTCACAGGCGGAAATATCCAGCCAGGTCCCACGGTGTGCCTACTGTTGCACTATTATGCTCCCACACTCTAAGCGCTCCAAACAATGAATGAATACAGCAATAATGCTCTCTACTAAAGCACCACTACCACAGAACCAACACTATCGGTAACAGAAATGAATGTAAAAATATGTATACTATCTGTTCCAACAGCCAGATCCTGCCAACAACGCCAGAAAATTGTAACACGGGGGAAAGCACCCGGATTGTGACTGAGGACGTGGCCCTAAAGCCAACTGGTAGACTACTGAAATATCAAGTGGTCTAGAGTTTCCCAATTAATGATACCCAGGTAGGTCTGGCTGAGAATGAGGAAACAGAAATAGTATACAAAATATGTTTTATTTATACATTCTTTTACAATATTAAAAATAGACTTTATTATTCTAATTTAAAACGCAATAGGCTCAAAAACCCAGGACCAGACTAGAAGCAATTGGAACCAAAACAAATGCAAACCAAATTAGTAGAAACACAAAATAACAAAATAATGTTAGACAAAAGAAAACAAACCCCGCATTGCCCCAACCCAGTCCCAAGACTGTGCCCAGCAAGCTAATAAAAAATATAAAGAACTATGCATTGTTCGTGGTTCTGCAATATTTGTGGTTCTGTATGGTTTGTGGGAGCATAATAGGCAACAGCAGCAGTCTGCAATACCAAAAGAAAACAATGACACATCTGCTGACAATAATAGACAGGTAGAGTAATGACATGAAAAATCCATTTATCCTACCAGTATTAAGTGTCCACGATCCGAACACTCACAGCAACCCGATGAGCACGGCGCCAGCGCTCATCTGACCTGAGAGCCAACTCAACTAACGGACCAAACAAACACACACAGATTGGCGTGCACACCCGGTGCCTATATACGCTTAATGAGCCCGACAAGGCTGTGAACGGAAGTGACGGTGGGGAACGGGGCCTAGATGTGTTCAAAGGCCCAAACCACGGTGGGAATTTACAACCACTAGATGTAAACTACATCTTCCAATAAAACCACCCGGTTACATTAATATGAAACAACAAAATAGTGCACTGAGCTTTGTTTATTTTTGCTTTGATTTTGTTTCGTTGTTTTTGTCCTGCTCTTCAGTTAAATCCTATTGGCAAAATCCTCGACATCCTGGTAAATTAAATCTAGAACCTCTACTGTTCTTCTATGTTGAATGTAGAAAATGTTCCAGAATTTATGTTTTCTGTGAGAATATCACATATAACTCACAGAATAACATCACTGAAGTTTCTCTTTTGGGATATGTTTGAACATCATTTGAAGAAGAGCATCAAATCAAACATAAGATATAAAAAACAATGTTATTGTCTCTTAGTAAAACACAAGCAGAACTTTGTGTTTCTTTCCAGGAAAATGTTTAGAAAACCAACACAGTGCGAGATGAATTAGACCAAGTACTCTGTAAAAAGAAATCCCTCTTGCTCTCTTTTACAAAATATTTTAGCTGTTCACTGCCTGCTGTAAATTAAACAAAGGGCACAACAATCACCCAAAACAATCTACATCACAGAGTTCATGCAATATATTCATCACCTGATTATTTTTTGGCCTTTCTGTTTTAACTACCAATAATTAGCAACTGTTTAAGCTTTGAAACTTTTTGTCTGCCTTCTGTTGATCAACCCTGCTCTAAATAAAGGCAAGTGGCAAACTTTCATAAATTGAGATTTTTTTTTCCCCCTGTTTTGTTGGCTTAGGTGGAAAAGTCCCTCCAAACCATTTGAGAATATTGATGATTGGACAGTCATATGCTGGCAAGAGCTCAGCAGGAAACCATATTCTAGGAAAAAATGTGTTTAATGTCAATGAAAAGATTGACAGAAGAACAACCCACAGTGAAATCAGCCATGGTGTGGTTGAAGGAAGGCGGCTCACAGTGGTCGATTCTCCTGGTTGGTTCTGCATCAACGCCCTTCAGGAAACCAGTGAGATGGATAAACTGGAAATAGAGAACAGTGTGAATCTGTGTCCTCCAGGACCACATGCTGTGCTGCTGGTTATTCCTGTGATGATCAATGCTGATGATTCCTATCTGAGATCTGTCCAGAAACATATGAGTCTGTTTAGAGAAGAAATCTGGAAACATACACTGGTTCTGTTTACCTATGGAGACTGGTTAGGAGTGAAGACTGTAGAGGAGCGCATAGAGAGTGAGGAAGGTCTGCAGTGGATAGTGAACAAGTGTGAGAACAGGTATCATGTCCTGAACAACAAGGACCACAGAGATAAGACTCAGGTAAAGGAACTACTGGAGAAGATTGAAGAGATGTGGGCAGGAAATGAAGATCCTTACTATGAAGTGGAGCTGGACCGAGCAGCAGAGCTAGAAACCAAGAGAGAGACTGGAGACAAGATGGCCAAGAGGTTGAAGACGATCAATGAGAGAAAATCAAGAGTCCTGAGAGAGCTGATTGGAGGTAAGAAATAAATAGGACATATTTTATAATGTAGTGATGTAACATAAAAGTTTTAGGATCATATTTACTGTAATTTTTTATTTTTATTTTACAGGTGAGAAACATCCAATCACTGACATCAGGATTGTTCTAGTTGGCCAGAAATGTTCAGGGAAAAGTCTTGCTGGAAACATGATTCTGTTCGATGATCTGTTTAATATAACTTTTAACAGAGCTTGGTTGAAAAAGGTAACACAACATGTTGACAAAGCAAAAAGATCTAATACAGTCTAACATCCTAGGTGTAAAGTATAATAGATATATTCTTTGTTTGTTTTTTATGATTTCAGACCTACCAAGATCAAAGAGAAACTTCAACTTGTGTGAAACATGAAGGAAACTTTGATGGAGTAAAAGTCTCAGTTGTTGAAACTCCAGGCTGGTTCTCAGACCCAACACCACCTGACTGGATCAAAGATGAAGTTCTCCACAGTGTCTCCATGTGTTCTCCTGGACCTCATGTTTTTCTCCTGCTTGTTCCCATCCTCAGATCTTTCACAGAGAAAGATCTCAAAGCTCTGCTGGAGATCATGAATCCATTAACAGAGAGAGTGTGGAGACACTGCATGGTTCTGTTTACCAGGGGAGACTGGATCAATGACGTCCCTGTAGAGAATTACATCGTCAGAGAGGGAAAGGAGCTCCAGGAGCTTCTGGAGAAATGTGGGAACAGATACCATGTTATAAAAAACTTTATTTTTGATTATCCTGGTCATGTCAAAGAACTGTTCCAAAAAATTATTGATATGGTTAAACAAAACAAAGGATGCTTCACAATTAAACCCAAACAAAAGAAACGTCCTATTCTACCTTCGCAAACAAAACAGATAGAAGAGGAATGGAACAGGAGAGAACAGGAGCTGATAGAGAGAGTAATGAAAGCTTTAGCAAAGGAACCAGAAAAACCAACAGAACCTCATGTGAGAACAGCACAGAGCAAAGATGACTTTGACATTCCCAACAGTAAGTTTTATCTAATAATGAATTAATTTTGACTTTACAGCCTTTATTTCTGCATTCTTGTCTTGAATAACACTTCTATCTCTGTTTCAGTGAGTGGAGATGTTGCCTCAGATTATGGGAGCATTTCAGAGAAACAGAGACGACGAGCTCATGACCAAGTTGCTGAATGGCTGAATAACAAAGTGAGAGAGTCAGAGATCAGCTCTGGGATCGGCAGCATTTGTTCCTCAAACACTTACATGGAAAACTTTGATGAAAGTTCTGAAATTGATTAAAGTCAACATGCAAATTTAGGAAAAGAACAAAGAACTCACTTCTGCTAAAGGTTTGTAAAAATATATCTATTTAAATATGTACTTTTAAAACTAATCCACAAAAAATGTAGGCATGTTGACAATTGATGGGTAATATCTCTAGAGCGGTAAAACATTTTCATATTTCTTTCTTATAAATGAACATCCTACTTAGTTTTATACACATTGAACTTCAATATTTAAATAGTTTTCATCATCTTGATGTAGATCCCATTCTACTTTCTGTTAGATAATGTTCTGTTCTGTTTTTTGTCTTATTGAAGCAACTTTGGAGAGTAAATGTAATTATTGATTGAGATTTGAGAGAAAATACATATCAGTAATAACATCTGTTTATCTTTTATGATTAGTTATGTAAAAGTATTACTCCTCATATATTGTACATGCTGTACCTTCCTTTTGTGTTTTGTACCTTGCATTAGATTTTCATTTAACATTTTTAAAGATGTAATTAAAAATAATCTTATCTGAATGAGTTGTACAAAGATTGAAACATTAATTTTAAGAAGTTTATTTGACCTCAGTGTCTGATCATGAAAGGGTTAAATGGTTTTTTTTATAGACGAAAATGGAAAAAGGAGCTGATTCTGAAATTAGCTTTAGAGCTATATTTTTTTAAACTAAAGAATATTTCAGGTATGAGTTTTTAAGCTTTAATGTCCTGATTGTAAACCACTCCTTGTTAATATAATCAATGATAGCATCGGTATGAGAAGAACAGATGTGATATCAACAATCTTTTTTGGTGAAACTGAAGTTATAATAGCTAATTGTTTGAGTGTCTGACCTTCGGGAACTGAGTTCCATTTGTTATGACAAACTTTGTTTTATTTCAATCAATAAAGCAATCCATCAATTTTATCTAAGAAGCACCCATTCATGTTGCAGCCATCTTGCTGGAAACACATAACAAAGGGTATTTCTGAACTGGGTTTGAACCATCCTGGGTCACACTCTGCAGGTGCAAATACCAGAGCTGTGACGTAAACTGAAACTGGTGGGATCCTCCCTTTTCCTCCCCTCTTTGTAAGAGGGCTGGTGGATATTAAAAGCAATGTACTTTCATCTTTTGTTAGCCAGGGGAGTCATTGCTCATATTCTTTGCTTAATTTCTTAATAAAATAATAATCAAAATGCATTTTGATTCGTTCTTGATGGACTCAGAGTTTCACCTTAGGTAAGATTTATTTATTTCCTTAACACATTCATTATACATTTTAACTAATACAGGTGCAGTAAACATTCTTAATATTATTTGCTAAACTGCAATAACAGCCAAAAGTAACTTCAGAGTATCAAAGCATTCAGCATGTGTAGACCAGGGTTAAATTGAGCTCATCTGTCTGAATCAGCCTCCCTGATGTTGTTTCAGTCTATCTTCAGATGGAAACTTTATACTTCCCATTTACTCTCAAGCTTTTCTCAGCCTTTTATGGCTGAGGGGAATTTTTACTCCACAAAACCAAGCAAACTACCTTTGAACATTTCTTGAATATACTGCCATTAGGATGGGATGAAAACAAAGCACAAGTCTTGCAGTTGCTCTTAGTAAGCATTGCATAGCTCCACAGTATCACTGCCCACAACGTTAGAATGAAGCTAACATGTTAAAACCTCTGCTAGCGGTTCATCTTAATTTTTCAACAAGGTCAGAAAATCACAATAAAATATTACTGGTTTTAGCTTGATGTGGTCAAGTTAAACCCAGTAATAAGAAACGACATGGAAAGTGGATGCTACTGTACTGGATGTGAATAAAATGAGAGCTAGACTTTTCTCTTTGGCTCTTGGTGAAGGCAGACACTTTCCCCCCCTCCGCTCCTCCCCACACACTTTTCATCCTGCTGCTCTGCTCTTTCTTGTCTTGTGTTGTTTTCTTTTGAAGCCTCTTTGCATTTCCACTGAATCTACAAATTATGGTTCTGGTCAGCTGATCTCTCAATCCAATTGATGAAATTTTTTCAATGAGAAGAGGGAGAGGCCACGTGTCCTGCTGGAACTCATTACATGAAAATTTCTCATTACTCATTACAAAACATTTTGTCTGTCCACATTATACCTGGAAGACGTGGAGGACCTGTAGTTATTTGATTCATGATAACGGCATTTCTGCTGATTGGGCTGGAGGATACCTGACATCTCGACAAATTCAGAGGACTTCAGCAGCTGTTTCGGCCCTTTTTAAGCTGCCTGATTAATTTGTCTGTCCACGTTGGGCTGTCTGGTGAACGGTCAGACTAATATGCTGTGGGACCAGAGCCGCAAACTGAATGCCATTGATGCTGAGATTTGCAGGCATGCTGCAGGTACTGGAGTTCACCAGCAGGATGGAGTCAATCTTGGAGAAGTTACTAGTCTGGTCTGTTGGAATTAACAGAGATGCACCAAGAGACTTTAGGACAATGTTCTTATCTCAATTAGCTCTCATATGACTGCCTTTGTTGGTTGACTAGAAGATCTGTAAATAAGCTGCTCTTTCCTATCTCCTCTCTCACTCTGAATGACATCCATGAAATTGTACAGCCGGACTCAAGAACTTGCTCTGAGATAGTACCATCTTATCAGAAATTGTGCGTAGGAGACTGGGCTTCACAGACAAATATGCATGCATGTCTCATGATTACAGATACATCTCCCTGATGTAACTGCCTTCGCTGGCTTATGTCTTTGCTGTGTATCATCAGCTACATGTTCCAGTTTTTTCTCGTGTCATTTATTGCCCTGTCTAGTTTATTATTTTAGAAATTTTTGAGTACTCATTAATTCAGATCAATCTTTAGCTTTACACTTTTTAGACGGTTATCCACAGAATCTCCTTTTAGACTCTGGCTTATAAATCATGGAGGACTTGTATTTACCCACAAACTCAGAACAGGAGCATCTAGTTATATATTTACTCCACACTGAACTGGAATCAAACCTATTAGTTAGAACAAAAAGATCACTGAGAAACTCCTGGTGTACCTATTGTACCTTTATATTTACTTTCAATTACTTTAACCATAGAAACTACTCATTACCTTAGATTCTAAAGGGAAATGGGGTCCAACGACCCCACACACGTAAAACTTGTATCATTTGAGATAGTCCTATACGTTTGCCTCAGTTCTCGCACGCACAAGGGTTGAGTGACTGTTTGATTAATTTTTATCTGTAGTCTGTTCAGGAACACATGAGTCTGTTTAGAGAAGAAATCTGGAAACACACACTTATTCTGTTCACCAGAGGAGACTGGTTAGGTGTGAGAACAGGTATCATGTCTTGAACAATAGACTGGATTTGAAGACCCCTAGTCTAGTAATTTAGTTCCTCTTAAAAATTACAATCCATGCTGCAAAACTTGGAGTGCAAATCCAGAAGAGTTATATTTTTAATGGACACTTTAGATCAGGAGTTTGAAGCTCCATTCTTCTTTTGCTCATGGACTCCTACTTTTGAATGCATCCCTGTTCCAACCCACCTGGATCAAATGAATGGTTACAAAACTTGCTAATATACTAAGGAATTTTTTCTGCCTTTTAAGTCAATTTGTTTTTCATATTTACTTTTATTGTATTACTGTTCCAAAGAAAATGTGCAGTTTAAAAAGGAAAGCCATTCCTGCTGGTATACATAGGGAAGGTGTTTTTGAGATTAATCCAAATAATACCTTACCTCCTTTAACAGGGCAAAATCATCCTGATTCAGAGTTCAGATTTGTGTTTATAGGAATCAGTTTAAATTGATTTCTCAATTATCTTGGGTCAAAATGTTTTTGACACCAGTAGATGAAAAGCTCACAGGGCAGTAAGATAACAGGAAGAACTTGACAGATGGCTACAGATGTTGATATTCCAGGCAGGAATGGAGAAGAGAGAACCCAACCCACCTGGATCAGATCCAAATCCAGAACAGTGACCATCTGTGACCTTCAGGACCTCATGTCTTTTTTTCTGGTCGTTCTCATTGGCTTGTATTCACCTCAGTGTCTCAAACTAATGCTGGATGAACACCTAGAGCTTTTTAATGTAGATGTTTTTATTCACACAACATACGGCAGAAAGTAATATACGAGTTAGAAAACATTGCCTAACCAAAGTAGGTGTTTCTAAACTGCATGAAAATAATGGCTTATGCTCTCCTAACAGCACAAAGCCGCCCTGCTACAGAGTTGAGGATTAGGAGGAAGTGTCATTGCTTTTAAATTGTTTTGTATTTGTTTTAAACTTGTGCATATGTATTAATTAGCTTTATTTTTGTGGTACAAGGTTGTTGTTGTTGTGTGTTGCAGACTTCTGCCCAGGTCCCTCTTGAAACTGAGATAAAGATCTCAACAAGGTTCACCTGGTTAAACAAAGGGAATAAAAAAAATTTAAAAACTGTAAATGCATCTCAAGGAAGAACATAAAAATAAATACAAATTGAAACTTTCACACTAAAATGAAACTTACACACTAAATTTCCAGATGATAGATGATAAAGGGAGGGGAGAAAGTATTTTTTCTGTCTATCTTAAAGTCTTTTAATAATATACTAGTTAATTCACTACAATAACTTTGGTCACTTTTATCAATTGTTTCATCCAGTTTTTGTTTCCTCAGATTTTTCTCAGAGGCTGTATTGTGAAATTGCCTAAAAGCAACAGAACTGCTATTAATAACAGTTTTACATAATAAGGTCTATGAGCAATAACATTCCTGAGTCTAAAACTATGGTTTGTGCTGCAATACGTTTCTTAAAAATCACCAGTCAGCACTTTAAATATGTACACTGCTGATTTACAAATTTAAAGTGGCAAATGTGTCAGAAAAATGACACAGGGTCTATAAGAGGTTGAATAGAAAGTTTATCAAAAATTGAAAGACAGGAGGAGCTCCATCAGCATAATCTGATTACTAATGTCAGATTTTATTTTCCACACAGAGTCTTGTTTTTGCTTTACACTTTATTTTCACTTCAGATCACTATAGGTAATCAAATATTTCAATATGTAATCAAACAGCAAATTCTTCTAATGAGTAAATATTCATTTTCCTTTGTAATTTTACACAGTAGGTTTTATTCTACTTTTATTGATAAAACTATTTGTTTTGTTGATTTGTTCATTTTATTGTAAAATATTTGCTTTTGATAGTTACAGTAGAAATACAGTCATTGTGTTCATCTTGCAGCCGCCTCTATGTCTGACCTTACCAACCAATCATCAAGTGGAACAACATCCACCTCTGTTATCTTTACTTTCATTTAGGAACTGGTTTTCTGGGACCAACAACAAGCAGAAACGTCGGCAGAGTGAAGCTAATGAAATGGCTGCTTGAGCTGATATTTCCAACTCAGGTCAGTAAAACTTTTATAAAACTGTCAATTTTGATCCTATTTAAAATTTTGTTTTTCTGAATATTTTAGTTGCTGAATGTGTTGAATTCAGAGACTTTGGCTTTCAAATTGGACAAAAAGGGTTCCTATGTTTTTATAGTTATGTTTGTACTGTTTGCTTTGTTGTATTAATGTTAATAATTAGTTTACAGAATATACAGAATATATGAGTTAGAAAACATTGCCTAAGCAAAGTAGGTGTCTCTAAACCTCATGAAAATAATGGCTTATCCTCTCCTAACAGCACAAAGCCGCCCTCCTACAGAGATGAGGATTGTGCTGATAGGAGGACGTGTCATTGCTTTTAAATTGTTTTGTATTTGTTTTAAACTTGTGCATATCTATTAATTAGTATTTAAGGTTGTTGTGTCTCCCAGAAGTCCCAGTTTCAAGAGGGACTTCTGGCCAGGTCCCTCTTGAAACTGAGATCTAGATCTCAATGGGGTTTACCTGGTTAAACAAAGGGAATAGTAAAAAAAAACTTTAATGTATCTGAAGGAAGAACATCAGAATAAATACAAATTGAAACTTACACACTAAAATGACTGCAGTCCCATTTGTCACAACAATAAGTAATAAAAAAGCTTTTCCATCTGTTGGTTCTTACTTTGGGCTAACTGAATCTCTTTCTAGATGGTAGGAGCTCAAATTTATTATGATTTATTGTGATTAATGGTGGGAACCCTGCCAGCATACCTAGATGAACCCCATATGAGGAAAACGAGGGCAGTCAATATGAGTCCCATAAGGGTTTGTCTGTGGGTTCCTGAGATTAGATTTAGAGCTATGATTATTTAATCTGCTGGTATTGAGAGTGAGTTTTTCTAATTTAAGATTTTTTTCAGGTTTTCATTTTCAAGCATTAATTTCCTGATTGAAAATCACTCCTTATAAATGTAATCAAACATAGTATAAGTATGTAGAAAACAAATCTGACATCAAGAATCAAGCTCTTAAAAACTGAAATTAAAGTTTCTAATTGTTTGAGTGTTTGGTCAAAGGGAACTGAGTTACATTCACTGTAAATTATAAACTAATACAGGTGCAGTAAACATCCTGAACATTACTGGATAAACTGCATTAACAGCCAAAATCCCTTTTAAGTAACTTTAGAATATTAAAGCATTTGACATGTGAAGACCAAAAATTAAAAAAATTAAAATCATTATGTTTTGCTTCACCATTTAATTAGATAGTGCAAATTATTCTAAGTAAATGTTAATTTTCCTTTTTTTTATTTGACCCAGTGGGTTTATTCTGTTAATTGATAAAAACCTATTTGTTTATTGATTTCTTAAGTTTCAGTTTTATTATAAAATATTTATTTTTATTTATTGTATTATAGGTGTTTTTGTTTAATTTCTCTGTATTTTATTTTTGTTGTCAACTGCTGTTGACATTACACACATTACACACAATGTCACATTACAAAGTAATGTGACATTGACAATAGAGGTTGTCACAGTAAAAATGCAGTGATTCTAGTCCCCCAGCAGATGGCGATCTCTGACCATGTTTGACTTTATCAATCAGTCATCAAGCACATCATCAACCTCTGCTCTCTTTTGTTTAGGAACAAATTTTATGGAACAAACAAAAAGCAGAAACCTCGACAGAGTGAATCTAACGAAATGGCTGCTTCAGCTGATATTTACAACTCAGGTCTGTGACATTTTCATAAAACTTTCCGTAAATGTTGTCTATCTTGGAGTATTTTTTTCAAACTTTCGTTGTAGTGGCTGAAAATGTTGATTTCCAAGACTTTATGCAAGAGATAGAAGTTGGAAAAAATATCTCCCTCTGCTTTTATAGTTGTTTGTGTTTTAGGTTTATTTTAAATGTAATTGTGTGTGTTAATGTTATTGATATTTACTTTTTTAGAAAAGTGTTTCAATAGGAATATACAGTTGACTTAGAAAGTACATTCTGTGCTGGTACTAACGTAGATTCCCAGATAGCACAAAATGAGTGAAACAACATTGAATCGACCATCATCTGAATGTGGACCTGCATGCATATTTGGGTTGATTTTATATTTAATGAAAGCTAGGAATTTATGTACATTTTTAGCTCTGATAGATCTACATCATACCACTAAAAGTTTCTTCACTGGTGTTAAACACTATTCTATTGGCAGATGATGGGTATCATGTTTATGTGTCATTCAAAAGTATCTTGCAACAACATATTACCAAAACTATGTACAAAAGGTTAAAAATGACAACATGGGATTGATATAACATTTTATTTAAGAAAAGAGGGACAGATCTTTAAACATATTTGACTCCTTTTTGACTGTCAGAACAACAGTCTGTTGTCCATGGATGAACACCACCATGAGGTTAAGCTTTGTATTGTATGAACCAGGGAAACAGTACAAGTTATGGTAACCCCAGTTTGACTCTGGTTGGCGTCACTTTGATTCCTTGCAATGTCTTCCTCTCATTCTGGCACGTAATGAAGCCACTTCTTGACAGTTTCGCTGCAGTCCTCAAGTGTCAGCTTTTGGTCAAACTGCAGAGCAGCAGCTGAGAAACACAAAAATAAAAGTGAGGAAGGTGCTGGTTAGAAAGATAAACATTTGAAAAGTTCTGAAAGACACTGAAATATTAAACAGTGTACTGGTTACAGGTCTGAGAACAAATACAAACCGTACAGTTCCCCCTGTGCACTCACTGTTAAATTAATAAGGACACACTAATGAATATTCATTCATATTTATCTTAATGTTAGTTGACTAGGCTATTAGCAACTTTTGCTAACAAGCCAACAGCAAAGTGGCTGTGTGGTTGGGACATCCCACTCATGTAAATGGTGGGGGTGGACCGCTCCACTCCTTGCAGTAAGTTGTAGATATTTGTGTGTCAATATATAACAAACATTCAGTAAGATTTTTTATGAATGAACAAGAAAGAAAATGTACAGAAAGGAATCACCACCCACTATCCTGTACAGTGTTATTAAAAATGTGAGAACCCCCACTCAGTAATGAAACGCTCTCACCCAGAGCTTCAGAGGAGAGGATGGGAAGGTGTCTGGCAAAATAACTGACATTAATTCAACATTCATCAGATGTTGATCAGACATCGGCATTTCAGTCATTAGATTTCAACCACAAAACAACATTGATTCAATGACACAGTTTCAGCGGTTAGAATTGGATGGTTGTTTGGTGGTTGGTCCACCATCAGTTGTTGACTTCAACCAAAAATCAACCATTCTGACTATAATTCAACGTTGATTTAACATTGTGTGCAATCTGGGTTCTAACTCAATATTTATCCTTACAGCACAAAGTCATCCTGCTACAGAGTTGAGGATTGTGTTGATTGGAGGAAGATTTAATGACCTTCTCAGGGGTAAAAGTTCAGCTGGAAACTTCATCCTGGGTCAAAATGTTTTTGACACCAGCAGAAGAACAGCTCAGAGTGAAGCGAGGCAGCAGGAAGTGTTCAGCAGACGAGTCACAGTGGTTGATACTCCAGGATGGTGGTGGGGATGGCCAAGAGAACAGACCCCAAAACTGGATCAGATAGAAATCCAGAACAGTGTCCATCTGTGTTCCCCAGGACCTCATGTCTTTCTGCTGGTCATTCCTGTTGGTTTATATTTACCTGAGCTTGTCAAATCATCACTAAAGCAACACTTGGAGCTTTTAAATGCAGATGTTTTCAGTCACACCATCGTTCTGTTCACTGCAGTCGCTCCATGTAGTGATGAAGAGATTGAGTACAGAATAAGAAGAAATCCAGTCCTGCAGTGGATTCTTCAACAATGTGGAAACAGAAACTGTTAGATATTTTTTGGTATTATCATTATTACTTTAGTTCATATTCAGTCTAATGTTAATCAGTATTATTGTGATTTTGAGTTTAAAGTTCTCTCTTCCTTATGTGTGTATAAACTGACCTGGAGGTCGCAACTGTCTGTTTCATCTCCATGTGAAACAGTTAACTCTGTGTTTCTCAGACCTTAACAACCAGAATACCTCCTAACTTAAGATGTTAATCTACATCTTTATTGTTAGTTTGACCTAGAGCTGAACTGGGCTCAGACCGTAGATCAGATATCACACCTGGCTGGTTTGTTTAGGTTAAATGTTTTACGACCTTTGTTGTTCTTCCTGACTGCCCCTTTTGGCTGTTCTGCTTTGACAATAAAAGAAGGAGCTCACGTGAAAGCAGATCAGAACTCTCTGTGAACGGCTGATGAGGTTGTTGATGGAGAGTTTTCCTTTTGCAAAAGCTTTGTCTATAAAATTCATATACGTTGTCTGTGGTCTTTTTATGTAGGTTCGAGAAAAGTACCTATCATTTGGTGCCGAAACCCGGGACCTCTCAACCCCCCGCTGACAGGCAGAGGAAGACGCGCTGAATCCGTGCACGGCCAGAGTCAACTGGACCTGGAAAGAAAGACCCAGGAAGCAAAATTCTTCGCTGGGCCAGCGACACATGTCCGACTTTGTCTGCCAGCGGCGGAGTGACGAGATCCGACTGGACAACCCAAAAACTACAGAAACGTAGGTGAATTTTAAAATGGCTATTTTAGAGGTTTGAGTATCCTTGTTAAACAGCGTTTTGACTAAAACTCTGGGGTTTGAGTATCCTTGTATGATGTCGCTCTGCTAAAACTCTGAGGTTTGAGTATCCTTGTATGATGTCGCTCTGCTAAAACTCTGAGGTTTGAGTATCCTTGTATGATGTCGCTCTGCTAAAACTCTGAGGTTTGAGTCCTTGTCAGATACCAGCTTGACTAAAGAAGTTATAAGGGTCCCAGTTGACAGAGTTTCAACTAAAGGCAAAAGGAAAGGCTCTTAGAGAGCCTCCTTACTTAGAGGACACCTCTTAAGGGTAAGTCCTCACGTAGATAGGAAGCTTATTATTACTGTTCTGTTATTACTGTGCTGATATTGCTGTTTGCTTGCTGCTTTGATGTGTGTGTGCGTGAAAGAGTGATTGGAGGTTTAAATACTGCTCAGTATTTTACCTCATATAAAACAGTAGGGTTGTAAGCAGCAAACCTCTTGTGGATGCAAAGGCGAGATTCTCCCACTCAAAAGAGTTGAAGTGGAGAATACCACAACAAGGTATTTTTAATTGCTGGCCTACTGAAAAGATCTCCAGTTCATAGGACTCCCTAGGAGTCAACGAATCTGGACTAAATTTAAATAAATAAAAGCTCAAATTGCAAGTAAGTTGAATAATGGGAAATGCAAATTCTTGTAATTCCTCACTTGTTGAGGGCCCCGATGGGGATGAGAAGTACATGCTGTCCAGATTTCCTGGTAGCATTGTACACATGAAAAAATGGAAAAAGAAATATAAAATAGATGGAAAACTAAAAATTGATCAATGGCAAACAATTGTGGGAATTTTGGAGAGTAGTGTTGCAAGAAAAAAGGGGATAAAAAAGGCTAAAAAGGAGGATGAATTAAGGTGTGCTAAGTTATGGTTAAAAGCAGCCATAGACAGGAAAGAACAAATTAAAAAGGTTAAAGACAAAAATTTGTAGAAGCAAAAAACCTATTTGTTAGACCAAAAGATAATAAAGTCATTCTAAGCACACAGAATGATGTAGTGGTGCGGTGAGCACAAGCTCCTGCAACCAACCCTCCCCCGGCCGCTGCAGCAGCTCCGTCTGCTCCTGTCTTAGTACCAGAAGAAAATGAGCCCATATTTAGAACAGTTCAAACTCCTTCCCCAGGCAAGCAGGCAACCTTACCCTCAACTCCTCCAACTCTCACTCTAACACGATCCCCACCTGCCAAACTGACCACAGATCCAGAGTCAGTTTTCACACCTACCAAAATTTACCCACCTCTCCCAGTCTCTCCACCACCATTATACAATGAAGAAAGTGCAGGTCCAAGTGGTCAGGGACATTCATATAATCTGAGAAAGTACAGAACTCCTCGAGTTATGTACAGTCCTGAAGGGACAGAACAATATCCAATGATTGAGGTCCCAAATCCTAATCCTAGAGATGGTCAGCCGCAACACATTTATGTTTTCAGACCCTGGACTTTAAAAGAGGCCAGAAAAGCTGTAGAAGGAATAACACCTGTAACAGAAGACCCCGATAAGTGGATAGAAGACATGACTGGATTAATCCATTCATATAGACTAAATGGGGTAGAAGCAGGAGAAGCAGCCATACCCTCATTAGGAAAGGATTGGGCAAAAGTGAGGGGACCACAGATGGGAGAAATCCTCAGCATGATCAGACTCTACCACACCCCAAAAAGTCAAACCACCATTTCAAATTGATGAAATGGTGGACACATGTGCAGCTTGTTATACGTTAAGTAAAAGATAAATAAATAAAAGAAATTGAATTTCGGTATGAAACCAGTGCATGCAAAATAATTTTTAATGTTACTAAAAATTAGGTTTAAGCCTCACAAGTCAGAAATAATTATTTTTAGGAAATACTGGTGTTTTGTTTTGTTTGTTTGTTTTGTTTTTGGCGTTCCTACACCTTCAAAGAAAAACCAGTTGAGAGACGTCTCACTGAAGTAAAAACATGGGAACAACTTCTTTATATGCTAAAAGTGGAATTATGACTTTCCTGAAGGAGGAGAAGCTGAAAAATAAAAATAATAAAATTCTCCCCAGAGAACAATGTTTAATATATTGTGTCGTAATTAGATTATAACACCAACTTGGTGAAATGATCCTTTGGCTGTATAACTGGAGGGGTCAGAGGTCAGAGTAAGGTACCGACCTGGATAATATTCCAGCCTCTTGACTCTCTTAGGCCTTTTTGAGAGGAGGGCTGCCCGCTGACCTCACAGTCTGCAGCACTAAGATCGACAAATTTAGAGAAATCCATTGTTCTCTGGTGAAACGTGACACAGATGAAGTTAACATAAACTTACATTCTACATTTTAAAGGTTAATATTGTACAGGTTAAAAGAGACTACAGCTTTTAACATGTTTCATGTTTATATGTGTTTGAATAAGGAAAGGATTTATGATTTCTTAAAAGGTTGGGTAATAAGTGGCTAAACACTATACGATCACAAGACAAAAGTTATATGGAAAATGTTTGTAAAAAGAAAAAAGACACAGAAAGCCAAACAAACCCTAATGGACTCTTATTTGCTTCTTTCCTTTTCCTCTGTCTGAGCCTCGCTGCGGTGAGTCTGACCTCCGACCTCAACTCAAACCTGTCCTGCCAGATCAGATGACGTCCCTCCTTCATCACCAGCCAATGACAGTTGATAAAGAAGCGAAAAAGGACATGATGATTTCTGCCACCTGAAGGCACTAAGATGTCCGCTGATCTTGATTCTTGGACATCTGGGAAATGCCATGCAGCAAACTACTGTATGGAGTCCTGCTGGACGTTTGGACTGGAACTAAATTCATTGGTGGACAACCTGGACATTCACTAAGGGACGGTCTGGACAACTTATCCAACACCAGAGCCAGTTGGACTGACAGGGAGCTGGAGGAGAGGCGGGGGGAGGACCAGCTGCAGCGACGCCAACAGCAGGAGGGGGAAGCGAGAAGTGAGACAGTGGAGAAATGCGAGATAAGTAATAAACACACCACTGTGATAAAGAATGAGCTCACTAATCCTGTTTGCATATAGGAACAATCTACCCAGAAAAGAACATTTTATAAGGTTTTTAGGTACAATGTTAGATAAAATCGTTCATTTTGTACCCGTTAACTCAGTCCTTAACAGAAGGACCAGTGATCCTCTTAGGGCCCACGGGCCATAGGTTGGGAAACCATGAAGAAGACAAAGTATAATCATTAAAAGTTTAACAAAGAAAAACCAAAATGTAACCCTGCAATTATAATATGTGTCTGCTAAAATATCTTCTATAAACCTATGAGTTCACCTGCACTAACTACTAATCCTCCCAAAGACTTTATAACAGTTAAAGTGATTGTGACACATGGGCAATGCCATGTGTAAAAAGGGGGGAAGAGGGAAAATGGTGAGGTAATACTATATAACTACTAAATTCTTACATAAAAAATTTTTTGTTATGAATTTTTGAGTTAACAAATACTGTTAGATGATGATTGATGCTTTTTCTAAATGGGTTGAAATAGTTCCAGCAAAGCACGCAGATGCTTTGACAGTAGCTAAGGCTATCTGCAAAACTATATCCCAACACACGGTATTCCACAGAATGCTTAGATTTAGTGAAGCTCTATATGAGAATCACCCCGACAGCTGATGGTCTAACACCTTCTGAAATAATTCATGGGAGAGCTTACAGATTGCCTCTGTTTGCTCCAAACTTACAAAAAGCTGATGAAGAACAGACATTAGCAGATTATATGATCAGGATCCTGAAATAGAAAGAGGTGTTAAATGCAAATTTACTGCCGTCTGATTTTCTTCCCTCGCAGGAAGAGCAAGGTGACTGGGTCTACATAAAGGTCATCAAACGAAAGAACTGGACGAGTCCACGGTGGGAAGGACCGTTCCAGGTGCTGATGACCACACCAACAGGTGTAAAGATTGCTGAAAGACCCAGCTGGATACATCTCAGTCACTGCAAGCTGCAGAGAGTGTTGGATCCCTAATCCGGAGTGGCGGGGAAGTTTCTGGCTACACAGGGGTTCCATTTTTTAGGGTGGTTCGTCTCAACGCCAGTGAAGAAACTCGACAGATCCTCACTCTTTAGTTTGGGGGTTCTAACATCTCTGTACGCCGAGCAGCAATGGAGACTCCATATGCCAGATGGATCTTCTACTGCACTGTGACTGCAGCATGTCTGATGTTTGGAGGAGGAAGTGACCTCACTTTCTACCCACAAGACTACAGCACCAACCTGTAGTGGCAGCTGATGAACAGGACTGTTCACAAGGAGAACGAGGTGAACTGCTATGTGTGTGCGCAGCTACCAATCGCCACACACAACTCAGGTCTGCACCCAGAGAGCATCACTGATGACAAACAGATGTGTCTCTATGGCCTGAGCACACAACCACGACTCAGCGTCCCTGTGAAAAGAAGAAAATGCAAATGGTGCAAAAAGGATTTTTCTGTTCTACTTCGGACAGGAGATGCCACAAAAGGACTTTTTGGATCTATGAACTGTTCATTTGAGGATGACGTACTTCCGTTTCCACCGTTTCCACAAGCCACATGGAAAATACCAGAGACCATTTCTTTAGCAGGAGCTAAACCAGGATCTCTGAGGAGCTGTGTTTACAACAACGGACACGTTTCTTTTGGGACGGTGCCCTGGAACTTGTGTAACAAAGTTTACACCTACTGCGACACGACACCGGATTACATCAACTGCATCGCCTGCAGGGGTCAGAGGGCAACCCCCGGCTACAAAGTCTGGAAGGACAACCCAGACTGTGACAACCTGCTTCAGGAAAGGAGTTTCAACATCACGCATAAGACAAAAAGGAGACGAGAGACAACACTGTGCAGCGCCATAGTGCCAGGAGATTATGGCTCACGGATGTTGGCAGATTGGTACTTCATATGCGGGAATGTAGCGTACATGTTCTTGCCTAAAAATTGGGGAGGACTGTGTGCTGTGGTGCCTCTAATCAACCCGATTGCATTCATCAGGAAAGCACAAAATGATCCATACACCCGCTCCAAACGAACAGTTATGTCAGAGGTCAAAAGATGGGGAGGCCTCACAACACATACCGGAGTTCCATGGGAATTCAGGATTTGGAACGGCGGAGAAAAATTCATGCAAAGCCTGTTTCCATGGGTTGGTGTAGGAGAGATTCGGGACCACGTTGAGATAAACAGGTACGGATTACTGCGACTAATCAACATCACATACCAGCTGGCCAATGGCACCATGAAAGAACTGACCGAACTGAGAAACATGGTTATGCAAAACCGTGTTGTCCTGGACTTTCTCACTGCCCCTCAGGGAGGGGTCTGCAAAATCATTGGCCCAACGTGCTGAACTTTTGTGCTTGATGAAACAGGAACTGGAAGAACTTAAACATTACATGGAAAGTGGAACACAAGGATCATCCTCTTTTGATTTGCTTTCATGGCTTACTTCTGGACCATGGTGGTCCTTGCTGTTAAAGCTCGTGACACCTGTTCTGATTGTTTTAGTTCTGTTCTGTCTTTTCACAAGTTGCATTATTCCTTGTCTACGACATGATGTTTAAAACAGTTAACACAACTGTTATCAACTATCAGCTGGCAAAGGCATTTTATGAGACAACTGAAGATGACTTGTTTCGAGTTCTGATGGTTTTCTGAACAGTGATGAAGTTCTGAAATCAATAAACAGATGAATTCATTTGCTGAATGACTCCTACAACAAGTGGTTGTAGAGATGAGTAACCTGCATTTGATTTTTTGTTGTTTCTTTTATTTTTCATTTATTTCATTATATTACATTTATTCATTGTGTATTTTCTGTGTTTAGATTAGAAAAAAAAACTCTTGCATTTATTGGTTCTTTTCTTTTCTTTTCTTTTATTTTCTATGCTTGGCTTTTGCATAAAGTTTACACACATAGTAAAATGATAAAAAGGGGGGAATGTTAGATATTTTTTGGTATTATCATTATTACTTTAGTTCATATTCAGTCTAATGTTAATCAGTATTATTGTGATTTTGAGTTTAAAGTTCTCTCTTCCTTATGTGTGTATAAACTGACCTGGAGGTCGCAACTGTCTGTTTCATCTCCATGTGAAACAGTTAACTCTGTGTTTCTCAGACCTTAACAACCAGAATACCTCCTAACTTAAGATGTTAATCTACATCTTTATTGTTAGTTTGACCTAGAGCTGAACTGGGCTCAGACCGTAGATCAGATATCACACCTGGCTGGTTTGTTTAGGTTAAATGTTTTACGACCTTTGTTGTTCTTCCTGACTGCCCCTTTTGGCTGTTCTGCTTTGACAATAAAAGAAGGAGCTCACGTGAAAGCAGATCAGAACTCTCTGTGAACGGCTGATGAGGTTGTTGATGGAGAGTTTTCCTTTTGCAAAAGCTTTGTCTATAAAATTCATATACGTTGTCTGTGGTCTTTTTATGTAGGTTCGAGAAAAGTACCTATCAGAAACCATTTTCTCAACCTCATTAACAGAGAAGATAGAGATCAAGTCAAGAAGCTTTTAGTGAAAATTGAGACCCTGATTGCAAACAATGGATTCAGACACTGTTCTGTTGACAGAAGTCAAGGAGAAACTCTGAGAAAAGAAATGAGAGATTTGACTGAAAGAGCCTCAAAAAGGTTTGATCAAGTCCAGAAACAAAGAAACAAACTAAAGCTACAGATTAAAGGTAGGCTACAAGTTACTTTATTTCTAATAAACTACAGTTGTACAAGGTACAACTACTACCTTGTAGATCACAGGTGTCAAACTCCAGTCCTGGAGAGCCAATGCCCTGCAACCTTTAGTTGTGCCTCTGCTGCACCACACCTGAATACAATAATTAGGTCATTAAGGCTCTGGAGAATTTATCTACACAAGAAGGAGGTAATAAAACTATTTCATTCCAGTGTTTTGTACCTGTGGCACATCTAAAAACTGCAGGACAGCGGCCTTGAGGACTGGAGTTTGACACCCCTGCTGTAGATGTAGATGTGGGTAATGGCTTTATTTTTTATTTTATTTTTTTGTACATAGTTTGAAGAATTATTGAACTTCTAAAATTATTTATCTCTATACTAACTACATACAGACTATTAAGTTGGAGCCCCTCAGTTGTACTGTGACTTTTAGTGATTGTGTGCATTCTTAGCTACACTGTGAAAACAAAAACATCTAATTTATGCTGAAATACCAGCAGTTTTGAGTTTTACCATATTTATAAGGTAAAAGTTTCTGGGACTTTATCATGAATTACAGATATTTTTTTTACAGTACTCTAAGGAGAGGTGTCACAAGAAGACAACAAATCACTCAGTTGAGCTGTGAAAAATGTTTTCCCTCACTTCTGAGGTGATGCCTCTGAGTGAAGAGATAAAACTAAACCTATCTCATTCACTGGCACAGAAATGCAACAAATTATTCACTTGGACCAATTTCATAGATCAGAGTTTTCATCTGCTGGATCAGGAATCTGCAACCTGCAGCTCCAGAGTCACTAGAGGCTCCTTGGTTCTGTGGCTAAATTAATATTAATATTGTTTAGTATGAATAACAACAAAATACAGCATTGAGTTTTGTTTTTTCTTTTTGTTTCATTGCTTTTATCTTGTCCCTTCATGCAAAAACACTGGAGCCCTCAGTAAATTTGATCTAGAACTTCCACTGCTGCTCATGTTGCAGGAAGTAAATGTTCAAGTTCAGTGGATTCAGTATTTTCAATTTAAATTCAAAAATACTTTATTAATCCCAAAGTGAAATTAAATGTCGTAGGTTAATTTAGATTCAGTCATCAATAATGATAGATTAATAATAATACTGTTATTAATAATTTTTATTATGTCTGTAGTAGACATTATTAGAATATTATCATTAGCAATAATAATAGATTCATTTATATTCAATAACCATTCACATCTTCTATGAGAACATCACATGTTACACTCAGCATAACATTGTTGAAGTTTATCTTTTGGAAAATGTTTGAGAATCACTTGAAGAAAAGAAACTTTAAATCAGATTTAAGATGCAAAGCAGTTTTATTGATTCTTGGTAAAACAAACAAAACTTTATGATTCTTTTCAGGGAAAGGCTTCAGAAACAGAAAACCAACATAGAGCTAGAGAAAGTAGACAAAGTGTAAAAACAATCACTTTTGCTTTCTTTTAACTAAATCTTTCAACAGTTCACTGGCACTTCTAAAGATTATCTAAATCACAAGGTTCATACATTAGATTTACCTTTTGTGTAATTTAACCTTTCTCTTTTAACCACTAAAAACTTTGCAACTGTTTCTTTTTTTTCTGTGTAATCAACATGGCTGTAAGTAACACTGAGTTACAAATGTTTAAATTGAGTAAACTAAGTAATTAGTTTTTTTTTTTCTATTTTGTTGGTTTAGATGGAAAAGTCCCTCCAGACCATTTAAGAATAATGATGATTGGAGGATCATTTGCTGGTAAAAGCTCAACAGGGAACCACATTCTTGAAAAAAATATGTTTAATGTTGATAAAAAGGGTAACAGAAGAACAACCCACAGTGAAATCAGTCATGGTTTGGTTGAAGGAAGGCGGCTCACAGTGGTCGATTCTCCTGGATGGTTTTACATCAACACCCTTCAGGAAACCAGTGAGATGGATAAACTGGAAATAGAGAACAGTGTGAATCTGTGTCCTCCAGGACCACATGCTGTGCTGCTGGTTATTGATCTGACGACTGCTATGAGTGAATCATATCTGAGAGTTGTTCAGGAACACATGAGTCTGTTTAGAGAAGAAATCTGGAAACACACACTTGTTCTGTTTACCTATGGAGACTGGTTAGGAGTGAAGACTGTAGAGGAGCACATAGAGAGTGATGAAGGTCTGCAGTGGATAGTGAACAAGTGTGAGAACAGGTATCATGTCCTGAACAACAAGGACCACAGAGATAAGACTCAGGTAAAGGAACTACTGGAGAAGATTGAAGAGATGTGGGCAGGAAATGAAGATCCTTACTATGAAGTGGAGCTGGACCGAGCAGCAGAGCTAGAAACCAAGAGAGAGACTGGAGACAAGATGGCCAGAAGGTTGAAGACGATCAATGAGAGACAGTCAAGAATAATGAAAGAACTGATTGGAGGTAAGCAATTAATGACATATTTTCCAATAGTCATGTAAAATTAATCTTTTAGTATTTAAAACATCACAGTAATTTTTGCTTCTTTTACAGATGAGAGACCTCCAATCACTGACATCAGGATTGTTCTTGCTGGCCAGAAATGTTCAGGGAAAAGTGTAGCTGGAAACACGATTCTGTTCACGGATTGTTTTAGCTTGACTTCTCACAGAGCTTGGTTGAAAAAGGTAAAACATGCTGACTAAGAAAAAAGATTTTATACAGTCTTACATCCAGACAGTAGGTGTGTCCAGTTGGTAAAATACATCCAAAAATGAATTTATTTTTTTGATTTTCATCATTTCAGAACTATCCAGATCAGAAATCTGCAACTTGTGTGAAACATGAAGGAAACTTTGATGGAGTAAAAGTCTCAGTGGTTGAAACTCCAGGCTGGTTCTCAGACCCAACACCACCTGACTGGATCAAAGATGAAGTTCTCCACAGTGTCTCCATGTGTTCTCCTGGACCTCATGTTTTTCTCCTGCTTGTTCCCATCATCAGATCTTTCACAGAGAAAGATCTCAAAGCTCTGCTGGAGATCATGAAGCCGTTAACAGAGAGAGTGTGGAGACACTGCATGGTACTGTTTAGCTTTGGACTCTGGATCAATGACGTCCCTGTAGAGAATTACATCGTCAGAGAGGGAAAGGAGCTCCAGGAGCTTCTGGAGAAATGTGGGAACAGATACCATGTTCTAAACCCTAAGAGTTCTGATTATCCTGCTCAAGTCCAAGAATTGTTCCAAAAAATTATTGACATGGTAAAACAAAACAAAAAATGCTTCAATAAAGGCAAAGAAAATAAACTTTGGATTCTACCTTTGCAAGCAAAACAGATAGAAAAGGAGTGGAACAGGAGAGAACAGGAGCTGATAGAGCGAATGATGAAAGCTTTAGCAAAGGAACCAGAAGAACCAACAGAACCTCATGCAAAGGCAGCAAATAGCATGGATGAGTTTAACATTCCAGACTGTAAGTTGTATATAGTGAAGAATTAGCATTTGAGTTTCTATAGATTCTTGTCTACATCCACTGTTCTTTAGAGTAATGCTTTAATTTTGTGTTTCAGTGAGTGGAGATGTTACCTCAGATTATGGGAGCATTTCAGACAACAGGAGACGACAAAGCCATGACCAAGTAGCTGAATGGCTGACCAAGACAGTCAAAGCATCAGCAATCAGCTCTGGAATCGGCAACATCTGTTCCTCAAACACTTACATGGAAAACTTTTATGAATATCCTCCCGTAGATAAAAATCATCCACCAATGGCCTCATTCTTACAAAACAGTGAAGAAGATCCTCTGAGCATGTTCTCCAAGCTCTCAAAGATTCAACGAAGGAACTCTTGTTAGTCCGAAGAGCTACAGTAGAAAACTTATTGGATTCTGAGGACTGATATCATGCAACATAAAAATATGAGCTCTGTAACCTCTAGACCAGCCTTGATCACAAGACTTTGCATTTTTTCTATGCCTTGTCTCAGTCTGAGACATATTGATCTGATTTCTCTCATGACCAGTCAAGAATACAAGTGCAACATTCATTTTTTCTTTTACAGCAAGTTACTGTGCAAGTTTGGTTGCATTCAATTTTATTTTAGAATCATTATCTCTGCCAGCTGTGCCTTGTGACGCAAGAATGAGAAAATGAGAAGAATATGGAAATAAGATGAGGAAACATGTGCATACCTGTATATATGACAACACAGAATTGGTATATTGAATATACCAAGAACAGCTTAACGCTACAGAGAGTTTGATAGCATCCAAATGTACTGAAGAGGTAATGGTTTTCTAAACAAAGTTCCTGATGGTTATTTGTGATTTGGTTGAGTTAAAGCAGTCTCTGTTGCTGTGGATTTATATATTTGCCATATTATCCTCTCTTCAACATGTGAAACAATTTTCTATTTCTATATTTTGATTCAAATATTTTATTTGGTCATTCGCTTTTCATTCAATATTGAAACAATTGTATATTTGTGATAAATGATGAATAACATAATAAATAAATATAATAAATAAATTTGTTGTATTAAATAAATAAAATAAACTTGAGAGTTTTTGAGTTGAACATTTGTAAGTTAATCCTTTGATATGGTTTGGGTCAAATTTGACTAATTTTGGCATTTTTACAGCAGTAGAAATACATTAAATGTCATCACTGCAGCTTAAAATTTGAAGTCTCAGAACGGTCAATAATATGTAAGACAAATTTTAAAACTTTGTGTTTGTACATTAAGGTTTGTAGATGTGAAATTTTAACACCAGTCCAAGGGTCAAATACCTGCAGCCTCATTAACCATCCATCTCTGGAGAGCTCAGATGTTTTGTGTTTACTTTCGAACAGCATCACTCCTGAACCACCAGTTGGTAAATAGATGTTATCCAGTGTCATGGAGGGTTGATGACCCCAAAGTGAACAAATGTGGAAACAGGTCAACAACATAGACCACAGTGATAATCACGTAAAGTAGCTACTGGAGAAGATCAGAGAAATTAAGATTATTATTAAGTGGAGTTTTACTGAGCAGCACAAATATAAGCCATATAAAATCAGTGACCTTGTAGTTAGTAAACTAAACTTTAGCTATGATATTTTTTTAATTATTACATTATGCAACCCAAAGTTTGTGAGTAGTGGTATTGCATACATCATGGATGATCAACAGTTTAACAAATAAAAAAAGTTCTCTGATAATTAGTCTGCTTCTTTGAACAATTTCTGCTGCCAGATGTGATCCTTGTAAAACCTGATCCTGGCCTCTGCTCTAAAGAGAAAATATTAAATAAATTTTTTATGGCAGTATATGCTTGAGCAGAAACCGTAACTAATCGGTCGCTTGGACCAATTTCATGTTTTGCAATGTCAATGTCAAATTTATTTATATAGCACTTTAAAACAGGTATAAAACTGCACCAAAGTGCTGTACAAGAACGACAACACAAATGACAAAACAGAACACAAAACAATACCTTCACAGTTTTACTTTAACAATGAATCAAAATTTAGCTTTAGACGTATTAATATATGATCACAGTTTTCATCTGCTGGATCAGGGTCTGCAACCTGCAGCTCTGGAGAAACAAGTGGCTCTTGAGTCCACTCTATCAAACAATGAAATATTTCCCTGTTTTGTTTTTTGTTTGTGCCCCCATTATAAAGAATACATTGACCCCCAGAGGAAATTTGGTCCACAACCGTCACTCTGTAGATGTCATTTGTCATTCTGTGTTATTCTTTAAAAGTAATAAACATTATTTTACTTCATACATGTTTATTGTGAGGTTAGTAGGCATACACCAAGAAGACTTTCCACAGAAGACAGCAAGCAAACAAATTTGTCTAGGAGAGGTGATGGTCCTGAACAATGGAGAAAAATAAATGAATCCAGTTGAATTTCAGTTCAGTTTAATTTCACAGTAAAATATTGTAACTGCAGTAAACTTTTTAGAACCAGATTTAACAAACACTGGAAAAAAATATGGACACAATGACAATGCTGATCAGTGTTTCAAGAAAAATCTCTTCAGTATTTGAATGAGTGGAAGAACTTTAATGAAATAATCATAACATTTTTAGATAATTCCACTCTTAAAATATATAATACTTTTAATTGTTCACTTCTAGTTCTGACTGAGTTCATTTTCGCAGTAAATTACATCCTGTTGTACAATGTGCGACACACTTGCAGTCCCTCCAGTCATACATGAGATGGCAATGTTTGTCTATTTGATTTTTCCTATATGGCTGTTTCTTTCACTTTTAAATATAATTTAAAAAAAAGCTAAAAAGGGACTTCCCGGTTTACATTTTGCTTCCGCTTTTTGAAAACAGCGGAAGTAGTCAAGTTACCATGCGCGATGGCTTCTTTAACTTATAGTTCCAGTCCAGGTCAGTCATCTTTACATAAAACTCACTCTAAAACTTTACCCTATGTGAGATAGGTATTTCTTTTTGTTTAGCTCTTTATAATGGTTATTCGGTTATGTAGTCAGAACATGCTGTTAAATGAGGAGAAAACATTACCCAGAGGCCTAACTAGGCAATTGATCTTATTAGCATTGTTTGAATAATTCCTTATCTCTCTTAACAGCACAAAGCAATCATTCAACAGAGTTGAGGATTGTGTTGATAGGAGGAAGGGAATCAAATGGAGGTTTCAAAGGTAAAAGTTCAGCTGGAAACTTCATCCTGGGTCAAAATGTTTTCAACACCAGCAGAAGAACAGCTCAGAGTGAAGCGAGGCAGCAGGAAGTGTTCGGCAGACGAGTCACAGTGGTTGATACTCCAGGATGGTGCTGGGTTTATCCACGAGAAGACACCCCAAAACTGGATCAGATAGAAATCCAGAACAGTGTCCATCTGTGTCCCCCAGGACCTCATGTCTTTCTGCTGGTCATTCCTGTCAGTTTATATTTACCTGAGCTTGTCAAAGCATCACTACAGCAACACTTGGAGCTTTTCAATGCAGATGTTTTCAGTCACACCATCATGTTGTTCACTGCAGTCGCTCCATGTAGTGATGAAGAGATTGAGTCCAGAATAAGAAGAAGTCCAGTCCTACAGTGGATTCTTCAACAATGTGGAAACAGAAAACATTTTCTCAACATCAGTAACAGAGAAGATAGAGATCAAGTCAAGAAGCTTTTAGAGAAAATTGAGACCCTGATTACAAACAATGGATTCAGACACTGTTCTGTTGACAGAAGTCAAGGAGAAGCTCTGAGAAAAGAAATGAGAGATTTGACTGAAAGAGCCTCAAAAAGGTTTGATCAAGTCCAGAAACAAAGAAACAAACTGAAGCTACAGATTAAAGGTAGGTTACAACTTTTGTGATTTAAAAAAAAACAAACTGCGATGCTCCCTCTTAAGGAATCTATATTTTCATTGTGACTTTTGAAACATCCTTTAAACCCCATCATTTTTTAATTACAAACACATTTTCCATAATGGTGATATATGGAGGTTAAATGTTTTCTTTTTCTTGCATTTGAAGGCTCACAGTGCCTCTTAAAACTGTGAACATTCTGGTCTTTTAAGTTTCACCATTCAGTCTTCCTTGATAGGATCTTATTATAATTTAACATTTTACCTTGACAAGAAGAAACCCTATAGCATGATGCTGCCATGGCCAAGTTTCAGAATAAGGATGGCATTTTGTTTGTTAAAAACAAAACAGTCTTTTCTGCTCAGACAGAAAAGACTTCCTTCATCTGACTCCAAAGGCAGATAAATATTTCTGGGTGGCTTGAAGGACTTTGGGTTCTTTGGTTGTGGAAGCAAAACCCTGGAATGATTCATGACCTATTTATTATGTTTTTTCTTTCTACATGATTTTTTAAGCTCTGTTTTCTAAATTGATCAGATTGTTTTAATAATTAGATCATATTTGGTTTATTTTTTTCTAGGTGGAATGACCCAGTCACGGCACTTAAGGCTGGTTTTAATTGGTGCAGAATTGGAAGGCAAGAGCTCAGCTGGCAACACCATTCTGGGAAGACATGCATTCTGTGTTAATGATAGCAGCAGAAGAACAACCCACAGTGAAATCAGTCATGGTGTGGTTGAAGGAAGGTGGCTCACAGTGGTCGATTCTCCTGGATGGTTTTACATCAACACCCTTCAGGAAACCAGTGAGATGGATAAACTGGAAATAGAGAACAGTGTGAATCTGTGTCCTCCAGGACCACATGCTGTGCTGCTGGTTATTGGCCTTGAAACCGCAACCCATGCAACATATCTGAGGTGTGTCCAGGACCACATGAGCCTGTTTAGAGAAGAAATCTGGAAACACACACTGGTTCTGTTCACTATGAGTGACGGGTTGGGGACGAAGACTGTGGAGGAGCACATAGAGAGTGAGGAAGGTCTGCAGTGGATAGTGAACAAGTGTGGCAACAGGTATGTAGTGTGAATGAGCCAATTTAAATTATTTTAATGTACATAAATGAATCAGTTCCATGGTCTATTAAAATTTGTGCTAATTTAAAACCAGGATTTCTTTTGTATCTTATCCAGGCTTAAGATTTATTTTCACTAGATTACGTGTCAATAAAATCTTTTAAGAAATATGATCATGAATGCATGGATACAGAATCAATAATATTATTTATCAATTCACACTAAAGTGTATTTGCTCATGAATTAGTGAAACCCAAAGGACAAACAAATACATCTAAAAAACAAAGATGCAATATTTGGAATATGATATTTCAAGTATCTTGCCTTCATGCTTTCTCTTCAATCAACTCTGACTTTTCTTATTTCACAAACCTGAAGTTTATTTTACGTCAGGTTTGTGCATTAAGGATACTTTGGGTTCTGACTGTTTATTTTCTCAGAACCATCTTACATTTCTGCTCTAATTGTTCTGTGAACTCAGCCGCTCTCAGCTGAAGGGAGAGTCTACTTCGGTTCCAAAAGATATCCTACCTGGAGGTAATCTCGACCAACTTTACACAAAAATTGGCAAATTAGCATAGTTCCTACTTACTTTATGATGTAAATAACATTGTCACAGTCAAAATATGAATATTTTGTAATTATTCTGGCTCTGGGCTAGGTTATTTTTATAAGTTCTTTGGTTCTATATGACTAACTCTCCCAAATCTCAACGTTAAGCAGTGTAGGCTCCAAGGAATTGCTATGATGGGCTCCTCAACCAATCAGAATTGTATTTTTAACAATATTAGGTACCAAAGAAAAATAAATGAAATACCAAAATTGACAACAATCTGACTGTATACATATATTTTTTTTCATATTTAAAGTTTAATATTTTTTATCAATAAAAAGTTTAACCTTATGAGCAATAATAAAGCAGTTCTTCTCAAATATGTGGTTGTTTGCCCTACAGGTATCATGTCCTGAACAACAAGGACCACAGAGATAAGACTCAGGTGAAGGAACTACTGGAGAAGATTGAAGAGATGTGGGCAGGAAATGAAGATCCTTACTATGAAGTGGCGCTGGACCGAGCAGCAGAGCTAGAAACCAAGAGAGAGACTGGAGACAAGATGGCCAGAAGGTTGAAGAAGATCAATGAGAGGCAGTCAAGAATAATGAAAGAGTTGTTTGGAAGTAAGCAAAAATCTTCAGACATTTGAAATCACATGAAATCAGTGTTATAATGTTTAGATTAAAACATCTCTGCATTTTATTACAGGTGAGAGAAGTCCAGTCAGTGACATCAGGATTGTTCTTGTTGGCCAAAAATGTTCAGGAAAGAGTAGAGCTGGAAACACGATTCTGTTCAATGATCTATTTGACCTGAGTTTCAACATGACTCGGTCGAAGAAGGTAACCATGTCTGCTGCCTGAACAGAAACATTTTACTGTTTAACAGTCAGCGTGTAGGTTTCTGGTATGTATTTCAAAATATATATATTGTTTGTTTGCTTTATATGATTTCAGAACCAACAAGATCATAGGGAAACTTCAACATGTGTGAAACATGAAGGAAACTTTGATGGAGTAAAAGTCTCAGTGGTTGAAACTCCAGGCTGGTTCTCAGACCCAACACCACCTGACTGGATCAAAGATGAAGTTCTCCACAGTGTCTCCATGTGTTCTCCTGGACCTCATGTTTTTCTCCTGCTTGTTCCCATCCTCAGATCTTTCACAGAGAAAGATCTCAAAGCTCTGGTGGAGATCATGAAGCCATTAACAGAGAGAGTGTGGAGACACTGCATGGTGGTTTTTACCTGGGGACACTGGATCAATGACGTCCCTGTAGAGAATTACATCGTCAGAGAGGGAAAGGAGCTCCAGGAGCTTCTGGAGAAATGTGGGAACAGATACCATGTTCTAAACCCCAATCGATATGGTGATGCTGTTCAAGTCAAAGAGTTGTTCCAAAAAATTATTGATATGGTAAAACAAAACAAAGAATGCTTCTCAGTTGAAGACAGAAAAGAGAAATTTCTCAATTTCCATTGGCCACCAAAACAGCAGACACTTATAGAACAAGAATGGAGGAGGAGAGAACAGGAGCTGGTAGAGCGAATGATGAAAGCTTTAGGAAAGGAACCAGAGGAACCAACAGTACCTTCTGTGAGAACCGCACAGAGCATGGACGACTTTCACATTCCTTACAGTAAGTCTGCCATGATTTAAAAATGTATTTATTCACAGCTGCATGTTTCCAGTGAATAAAATATTTCATTTTCTGTTTCAGTGAGTGGAGATGCTTTGTCAGAATATGGAAGCATTCCCAAGTTCATGAGACGACGAGGACACGACCACATCACTGAATGGCTGAATAACAGAGCAAGACTGTCTGAGATCAGCTCTGGGATCGGCAGCATTTGTTTTTCAGCTACTGATACCGAAGTATCTGAGAGTTTTCTTAGAAATGCAAATCTGCCAAAAATGTACTTGTTGATGTAGTCATGTCATATTGGTAAATAAAGTTTTTGATAAGTATTTAATCGTTTTTAATTACAAGATACAAAGGCACTCTAGGAAATATTTGTCTCTAATAATGAGTTTTACTTTGTAATATAAGTAACAGAAAAAAACACAATAATTTCTTAGATTTATCTGTATGTAGGCTGTATGATGATATATATACAGAGTTAGTTACTTTGTTTTTATAAAATTTATCGTCAGTAAGCTACAAAAGTTAGTGGTTATTTATTTGTAAAGTAAGATAAAAAAGAATGAAACTATTTCTTTTTATTACATCTGTTTCACATAATAAAACAGATGTGAACAGATGCCATATCCTAAACGTTAGTTGTTCTGATGATCCTGTTCAAGTGGAAGGGCTGTTCCAAAAATGTAGAGATATGCAGCATGGATGCTTCACAACTAAAATCAAACAAAATACATTTCAGAAACTACCTTGGTTGCAAATCAACACACTCTTACAGGAGGTGAATGGAACAGGAGTAAGGAGGAGGTGAAAGAAGGAAGGATGATGAGTGTTTAACGAAGAAACACAAGCATGTATGACTACTACTAAGTGCAAAACAGAAAATTTACATATGCTGACAGTTAATGCAAAAGTCTCTTGAATAACACAGCAATGTGATGCTGTGGGCCTTTTCCAGTTACTTGTTAAGAATGTGTCGGGTCATCAACCCTTATATATCAGAGTTTTAGGTGAAAATTTGGTAATAGTTGGGTCTCAGCAGGAAAAAGATTTTTTAAAAAATATGATCAAGCAATACGTAGAAAGTTCACCTGTCTTATCCTAAATACTACAGGAAACCAGCAGGGTGAGCTGCAGAAAGAGAGAAACCCTGAACACTAATGTTGTGTATTTGAGTCGGTGTCTGACTTCTATACAGGGATTTACTTTGCCTTTAGTCTGATTTTTTGTTGTTCTTTGCAGCAACAGCAGCTTCCTCAGCGTGTGTGCCTTTAACCCAGGAAGTCAGTGAGCATTTTAGTATTTAGTTTAATAAGGTGACTTCCTGGATGACAAAACAGCTCAAAAAGCTGTTTTGTCATTTACTTTTTTTCCATCTTAAAAAGTGAAACATCTTAAAAGGTTTCACTTTTTAAGATGTAAGAAAATCTCAAACAGCTCTTCTTTTGCTTCACACATAGGAAAATACTTTGTTGTCAGGACTTTTTTTTGTAAAAAGCCCTGATAATGTTGCATAAATTTGCCAGAGTTTATGCTACAAGTGTCAACCAGTGTTCGCTTTTTGTAGACCTTCTTAGGACTTACTATGGTTTTGGCAATAATCCTACACTAACCGCTTATCTATTGGTTTCCCACCCACACCAAGCATTTGCCCACCAAGATTAGAAGCGGCGCCTCAGAGCGAAGTGGCCTGAGCTGAACTTTGAGGAAAATAAATCTCCAGACGAAGAAGCTGGTGTAATTTTAAAAACTCCTTTAATTTATATCTTTAAAATTAAAAACATCTGATTTGCATTCTACCACCTCCAAAGGCACAGTCATACTTATAGCAGACCAAATTCATAAAACACTGCCACTGAACATCTTTTTTTTTTATCTTTTTGTCCTTCAATTTATTTTGTACATAAGAAACAACGCACTATAAAAATGACTAAACAGTTTTACTGGGTAAACCACTCTGAATGGTGTAGACCATAGAAAGACGGGAGTGATATGTACTCGGCTGTAGTAGACTCCACTTAACAAGCTAATGTGCTGGTTTGAAAGCTGCCAGTCTCCAACGAACTGCAGCCTTTTAAAGACGTAGCATTGAAATATTCAGGGAAAAACACATGAAATGTTTACACCAACCAATCTCGATGAACAGTGTTTAAGAATATGGAGGGTCGAAGCAAAACGAAGCCATTGGCAGGAGGGCTAAAATGCAGCGAGATGAGAAACGGTGGTGGAGGGAAACAAAAAGAAGAAGAAGAAGAAAAAAAGGCTTTCAGATTTCTCACCTCCAACCAGATTCTCTGAACTGAGCAATCTGAAATATTTACATGTAATCTGACGCCTCCATCTCACCGCTAAAAGTACACAGAAGACTTCAAAGAAGAAGGTGAAAACAAAGGTTTGGATAAGTTTTTTTTTTTTTTTTTTAAAGACAGTAGTCAACGTGTGCAAAGAGAGCCTGTCTGTGGTAAAGTCATCAGATATGATCGAGGGTTGATAACTCAACATACAATCACAAATCAATAAAGCACACAAAAATAATGCTGCTTACAATGTGAGACAACACAGCACCACACACAGCACGAGAGGTTCACTTAGTGACAACAAAATCCCAAAAATAGTGGATAAATATACAGCAGGTTATTTCACTGTTCTTACTCAGGCACAATCCTCCAAAGTTAAACAAAAAAACAAAGAGAAGGAGGGGGAAAAAAGCCACAGAAAAACAGGTTTGGCACAAAAACGAGGGGTTGAAAGAAAGATGCAAACAAGGCAAGAAAATAACATCTCAAAGGAAATGAGGCCACAGAGGAACTTATTAGGCAGGATTAAAGCACTTTGAACATAAACGTCACGCATACAGTACATCTGCTGTGAAACCATA
The DNA here is from genome assembly GCF_051168715.1 of Poecilia mexicana. Taxonomy (NCBI): domain Eukaryota; kingdom Metazoa; phylum Chordata; class Actinopteri; order Cyprinodontiformes; family Poeciliidae; genus Poecilia; species Poecilia mexicana. Next base: position 13,407,205 of record NW_028263377.1, on the reverse strand, counting down.
ATATGAGTCCCTATAAAACTGCTTTTGTCTTTACAAGTGTGTAGCAGCTGCAGGAGGCACCCAAACAAAATAAAATAACACACAGTTATGTTTTCTTTACAGGCCAATCGAGTCGACTCAAAGCTTCCCAAATGTGTAAGAAAATATCTACAGAAACACTTTCCATTACTCACAATCAAACACAACTGTGGCAAAACGTGTTCAGTCAGCTTTCAGAAACAACAGCTTAGTGGTGCCAACAGAAAACACAAGCACACTAAACAAAGCCACCCCATATATACCATACCCCCCCTGCTGTTTTTTTTAGTCTCTTTTTTTTTACAGTTATTATCTCGGTTTTGTATCACGTAGCGCTTCACAGATTAGTAACAACCAGACTTAGCGCCTACGTTTGAACTCTGCTTCGCACCCTCCTCTACACACAGACATTGCAGCATTTCAAGATCGCCTACATATGGCAGTGACGGTTCCAGGTCGGAGGGGAGCAGGGGTTTTTTCAGCTAGGCAACAGTTTGTAATGGTTAAAATTAAACATGCCTGGTTTTAGCTTTTTGTTTTTTTTTTATTTTGTTTTTTTTTTTCTTTTTACAGAACAATACAAATAAAAGTTCTCTGCGTTTCTGTGTGCAGTAAGGTTCTGGTTTCTAAAGCCACACATCCTATTGCAACATCAGAGACGGTGGTGTAACTCAACAGGTGGTTTTGCCATCCGGGCAGCAGCAGTTAAAGAGTTTGGATTGCATTGCACCCGATTAAAACAGTTTGCAGCGACAGTGTTCACACACACATCGACAGGACCTATTTACAGCTATCAAACGTATAAATTAGTGTTATTTGCTTTGTACATCTGTGCGCATGGAGGACAGGAGCTGGTTAGTTAGTTGTCAGCCGAGCCCGTGGTGAAGAGGACGCGCTGGTCCGTTCTGGCCAGCTTGGCCGGAGGCTCCAGAGACTCCTCTCCGAGCACCGCCGCGTCGGCGGGGAGGGTCAGCTCCTGGCCCTCTTCCTCGCTCTCATCATCTTCTTCCTCTTCCTCTTCTGTGGATGACAAATGTGAAAGGGACACAGTTATCTTTGATGCTTGGGGAGATGACTGTTGTTATTGGCAGTGATGAGGCAGATTCGGTGCAGACCTTTGTCAGGATCCAGCTGGTTCAGACCGCGACCTAAACTGGCAAACTGACAGCAGGACAGGAATGAGTCAAGAAAGTTTCTTTTTTTTTTTTTTTATATTAATCGTTATTGTGAAAGCGTGTGTCAGCGTTTCCTACATGCTTTACTTTTATAGCTTATCAGAATCAAAGTTCTCAGTCCCTTTCTAAGACGGATAGATGGATGGATACTACTTTTGGACAACAGGAAAAGGAATAAACATGAAAATATAAACATCTTTCCCCGCTCTGGATTTATCCAGGCTACGTTGGAGCCCCGGTGTGTGAGTTAGTACCTCTCCCATCACGGCGATGGGGGTTTCTCCCTTGGCCTGGGCCACTCTGTGCTCGATAAGGTAGTACATGTACTCGTCGTACAGCAGGCGGATCAAGTGAAAGGAACCGAAACTGGCTGCACTTCGCAGGGTCAGGTCCCTGATCACCATGGAACTGGACAGCAGGAATGGAAAAACAAAACCCAGTCACTCACAAAACAAATCTCACTTCTGTAACCAAAAAAAAAAAAAAAAAAGGATGCAGTGCATCCGTGCGCGTTAAACTGTAACAAACCTCTTTTCTAATTTCCTCATTTTCAATATCCTCAATTCCTCTTCTCAGTGTTACTCATCACATCTCAGTCCTCACCTCGACAGGTGGAGGAAGAACGAAATGTAACAAGTAGTAAAGTAAGAGGAAGTGAGGTGGAAGCCATTTGTAGCACTTTGACTTCCTTTATCCTAACTATTAAATTAAACCAAAAGTCAGTTTAAGTGTAAAATGATAATTGCCGGACAGGTGATTAATGTCTTCTTAGACAGGTTTACTTGAATGTAGTTTTCATTATAAAATACAGTATATTACCCCATTTAAATAGAACTGACATCAACAAGCTGACTTCAGAAATTCATCTATGCAACAAAATATTTTGTAAACATTGACTTCTGAGGCACAAATAAAGGGAACAAGTCAAGAAGAGACCAGGAGGCTCAAATTAGACCAATGTATGATCTCATTATTTCACAGTAAATTACGCTGCTGAATCTGCTGCCAAAAAAAAAACTTTTTAGTGGCTGTAAATGACCTCGTGGCACTGCTTTAGTGTGCCGACACCGAACAGGCTAACATATTTATTTAGTGAATGAGAAGCTGAGAGTGGTGACAGTATGCTTTAAGCATGGAAATTATAGATTATGATAAAAAAAAAAAACATCCTGAAAACAGTAGCATGTTGATAGTGAAAGAGGAGCAATCAAAAAGCTGATTTATCAAAGTTAACAGATTATATTTTACTTACACTAAATGTGGTATGAAAATCCTCCATCAAATTCTTCCTGTTGTTTAGCATTGAGCTGGATGATACTAGGAAACCTTGTCATTGAGATGCTATCACTGAATATTGAAGTGAAATTACCGATTGTGCATTTTCCTGGCTTTCTGCATTTGCCTTCATCAAAATGTTCCCAATACGCTCAGTGAGCTTTAGGCTGTCAGCACCTGAAGTACACATCCAGGGAAGTGTGCAGGCAAAATGTATTACTGCTATTACTGGACACAGAGTTATCTTAAATGGCACCTGAAAAATAATAAAGCTTTCAAGTTGATTTCTGATAACTTGATATCGTGCTGCGGTTTGGTACATTCTGTAGCTCCAATCAAATAAGATGCCAGTGAATGTGTTGGACTGACCAGAGTCTTCTCCATCTGAGTCCAGCATGGAGTAATGAAGTGTACAAGGTACACAGGTGCTTACTCAATATGTTTTTGCTATAGTCTAAGGATGGAAATCAAACATTATTCTAACTGATATATTTGATTATTTCACCACCAGGCAGAATATTTTTTCTTTAACTCCCCTGATAGCAACTGTACCATATCATACCAGCAGCTATGATGAACATTTATGTAACACTTCTCCGAAATGTACGCATTTCAGAGAAGACATGAGAACATGAAACATGCTTTCATGCATTCTTAAAGCTTCCAACTCAAACCTCAAATCACACATCAGTGAAGAACACAAGCCACCACGCAGCCTCTCTCTCTCCATCGTCTTTGTCTTTGCCGTCATACCTGTAAAACGACCAC